>NC_047514.1:12734861-13010074 GCF_902827115.2 Pseudochaenichthys georgianus | reverse complement strand
CCAACACAAGTAATACACCTAGCAAAAAGTATGTAGACTAATAAAGTGTATTTTTGTGTATAAAACAGGGGGGGGGGAAACACTGAAAAACACTGGATGCCAGTGAAACACACATTTGACGTCTGTTTTATATTCTTACATCACAAATTGTTCAGAAAATTGTCCATTAAATCAGTTTGTAGTTTTTTTTACCACCACCCAAAGTTAAAGGAGCGCTTTAACAAAACACTTTATGGATGACTGCAGTGATCTATAAATCCACGCACAAGGACAGCCAGAGAAAAATGTCAGGATCCTGTTATTTACGGTGCGGGAGGTTCCCCTTTGGGGGGTTTACCCCCCATTTGAATTGTTACATGCATGTGGCTACAAACCTTGAGGTGTCTTTGACCTATAATTAAACAAAGGTGGGTGAATGAATGGTTCAAGCCCCGTCGCCACACTGAAACTCCCCACAGTGTTGTGATGTGGTCTTGCTCCCAATTCCCATTTGAGAACTAGTTGTTCAGGCGGAATGGAAGCAAAGCTGAAATTGGGAGTTATAGATAAATCCCACAGTAAGTGTTGCAGCATGACGGCTCTGCTGGGGACTGTTACAGTTTGGCTTCTATCACAATCCTACGCTTAAGGTCGATGAACCAATGAATATTTGTCAGCAGATTTGACCAAGAGTTAAAGTCAGTTCATCTATCGCTATTAGTTGAAACAGTCTTCTTCATCTCCACTTATCCAAGTCTTTGATAAGTGTTGCACCTTGGACTCATAGCCAAAGCACTTTTACCGGTTACAGTTAGGTTCAATAATGCCCAACACCACTTTTTTGTAATGGATTACACATTAAACTTTCACTTACTTATTCAACTTATAAAAAAAATAAAGTAAAAAAGAGAAACATTGATACAACCAGACGTCAACAGAAAGATGGCGAATATCACCCTGATTCACAGATACTCAACATTGCTGCACGTTCAGTATCAAATAATACAAGGGTTTACAACAAGTCCTCATGAATAATCAGAGCCAGGAGCCTGATTGGGGATTTGAAACCCAAATCCTCTCTAATGCACAACGTATCACACAATGTATCCCACACGCACTTCAGCTGATGGTAATAGGAAAATGGAGATGTTTGTTTGCTGAATATGACAGTGGTAATAATGCAAATGAAGAGAAACATCTGGTAAATGTCATGTGAACTGATGGAAGCCAGTTCACATGTTTTTGTGATAATGATTCATGGCACGCATCTGTTTGTATGTGTGTCCAAGTCCACCTGCGTGTGTTTCAATTGTAGAAATGATACCTACTATCTGATATCAGGTAATGGCTCACTCTGTACACATGGCGAGAATGGAATTAAAAACAGGGTTGTGAAACAAGATTAGACTTTTCTTTGCTTTTTTTAAAATGAAGAGGCAAGAGGGAGTGTGTGATTCTGGCAATGCTTGTGTTGTGTTTAAGGTACATAAATAACCTCTGTTATTCCAAAAGAAAATCAAGTAGACACAAAGTATAAACTGATGAAGCTACTTCACATTTGTATGCGGATGATACTGTGATGTACTGTGCAGGTCCCTCCATTAAAGAGGCTGTTGTTAAATTACAGGCTGTTTTTAACACTATTCAGACTCAGCTCTCTGAATTAAAGCTTCTTTTAAATGTGGATAAAACCAAGGTAATGCTCTTTTCTAAAGCCAAAAAGACACCAGAGCCTGTTTTAGATATTGTAACTACGCAAGGAACAATACTTGAAGTTTTTGCCTGTTACAAATACCTTGGTATCTGGCTTGATGATTGTCTCACTTTTAAACGTCATGTCAATAACCTGCTAAAAAAACTGAGGGTTAGGCTAGGGTTCTTTTTCAGAAACAAGTCCTGTTTCTCGCTTGAGGCCAGGAAAAGGCTAGTCACTGTGACCTTTTTACCTGTGCTGGACTATGGTGATTTGTTGTATATGACTGCACCTGCCAATTACCTGAGCAAATTGGATGCTGCGTATCACAGTGCTCTGAGATTTGTCACAAATTGTAAAGCGCTTACACATCACTGTACACTGTATACCAAGGCAGGTTTACCATCACTCTCTGTACGGAGGCTCAGTCACTGGTACACTTTTATTTATAAAGCTATGTTGGGCAAACTCCCGTATTACATCTGTTCTCTGGTAAAGCAGAAAGTTGCGGGCAGCTATTGTCTGAGATCGCAGGATGTGGTCTTGTTAGATGTGTCAAGAGTGAGGACTGTCTTAGGTAAGACGGCTTTTATGTGCGCAGCGCCACTTGCTTGGAACAACAGCCTACAGTCCAAATTGAAATTGAGCAATTTTATTTCTCTCTGTCCTCTATTGTTTGTTTTTATGTTTCATGTGGAACTAAATTGATGCAGGTCTCCCTTGTAAAAGAGATCCATGATCTCAAGGGACCTATCTGTCTAAATAAAGGTTTGAAATGAAATGCTTCAAAATCTCCTCTCTCTCTCCTCTCTCTCTCTCTCTCTCTCCTCTCTCTCTCTCCTCTCTCTCTCTCTCTCTCTCTCTCTCTCTCTCTCTCTCTCTCTCTCTCTCTCTCTCTCCTCTCTCTCTCTCTCCTCTCTCTCTCTCTCTCTCTCTCTCTCTCTCTCTCTCTCTCTCTCTCTCTCTCCATCGCATCCCAAGCTTTACATTATAAGACAGATGTGACCCCATGAAAACTTGAACTGGGTACTTAAACTTTGTAATTCTCTTCAGAGATTTAGTTTATTGTGTTTGACTGTTTTGGCTTAAATTGTTATGGATCATGGCTGAGAAAACAGGAGCACTGAGCTCATGACCAATACAATACATTCGTCTAATTACCAAACTTAATGTGGTGTAATGTGAGAGGTTTGCTCTTGAGAGCACTGATTACGTTGGATACCCCTAGTTTTTATTTTGTAAGGCAAAGGTGACATCTTGAATATTTGTTATCTGATATAAAGTCAAAAACTCAAATATATTCAGATAACAATGCTATTACAACTGAAAAATATCAGGAAAACCATTTAATTGAAGGAGATGTAATCATAAATATTAAAATAAATTATATATTGTTTTTGCTCTTCATATAATTGCAATTTCCAAAAACAAAATATTGATTAAAAATGTTTACTGGGACACGAATATAGACAGGGCAAAGTCCAATTTGTGTCGAACAGCATATTCTCTAAGCAGATTAGTGATCCTTAAAATAACAGACATGCTGAAAAACAACTTGGATGCATTAAGCTTTCTTTTCTTAGAGTCTGTTTTGGCTCAGTTTGGATCTGTTTTCTGAAGACTTCTCAGAATCCTTGGTTACACATGTCTTTCTTTATTGATGCGCTCTAGGGAAGATCTAGTCTTATCAAATCAAATGAGACACAAGGCAGGCAGACACCTTCGAAAGATGCAATAATAAAATGCAGTGTGTAAAAGGTTACATATTATTGATTGGGTGTCATGGTACTAAAGAGACATTTCCCCTTTCATACATCACGCAGTAGATAAAGAGGACAACAATTTGATGACAGGCGACAAATCTCTCACCACAACAAGTACTACAAGCCTCGAAGCAACCATCATCAAGTCTTCTCTCGCAGTCCTGACTCCGACCTGACACATGAGAGCAATGCGTGGAAAACTACAAACACCAGCCTATCATCCGAGTGTGAAGCGTCCTGCAGAACTACGCCCGCAGCCTTGGACCAACCTGCTCATCAAAGACAGAGGGGGAATTACCCTGTCCTGGCGAGCGAACACACACACACACACACACACACACACACACACACACACACACACACACACACACACACACACACACACACACACACACACACACACACACACACACACACACACACACACACACACACACACACACACACACACACACACACACACACACACACACACACACACACACACACACACACACACACACACACACACACACACACACACACACACACACACACACACACACACACACACACGTCTAATGAGTCCCAGCTGTGAATGGTTGCGTGATACAGCAAGACAACAATTAATGTGGAGAGGAGGCAGGACATGTTGACCTACTAAACAGAGCGAGCAGGAGAGAAGGGAGGATTAGAGGGAGACAGAAAGATAAGGGAAGGTGAGAGAGATGAGGAAGAGGTGGAGAAAGAAAGAAGAGAAAGAAAGTGCATTAAACAAAGATGTTCACATACGCAACGACTTACTATAGTAGAAAATGACAACCACAACATACAGTCTCAGCTCTTTAGCAGCTGTAGGTGGGATGTTAGTCAATGTCAGCTTAATCTCTCTTGATAAGCCCCATACTGAAGAGAAAAGCCACTCTAAACAGAATCACCATGTGTTATTCTGAAGATCTTAAACAGCTCAGACAATCCATGTGAACAGGAATATATCTCTCACAAAGCCTAAAACCAGAGAAATTAAGAGAAACTGGAGGCTGAAAGTGTGTGTGTTTGAACTTAACTTTGCATCCCTTTTTTCACTGAGGTGCTGACAACTCCATAAAATGTAGAAGGCCTGTAAAGTCCGTTTTTCATTATCTGTCAAAGGAGCAACTGTTAGCTTTGTAAGTTGAAGTTTTCTTGACTGAACATTAAATGCAGCAGGTTTGTGGCAATTTGATTTGAGTGTGTTTAACCTCTGTCTGGAAAGTCCAAGTGAAGAAAAGCTACAGTATGCAGTTTACATGTGGGAGTGAAATATTTGGAGCTTACTTAATTTTTCTAAAAAGGAAGAGGTGAAATAAGAGTGTCTCCGCTAGGAAACAGATGAGCAGTATTTGTCTATCCCTTTCACGCTCTATGTTGTAATCATCCAAATGTAATGCTGAGTTAAACTGTTGTGGCATTTTGAGGCCATCCTGCAAACATTGAGACGAGGCCATGAGTAAATATTTGTATGCATAAAAGAAGGGACTCGACTCATTTAGGGAAGTTGTCAAGTACAGTAAAAGTTAAATGTGCATGATGCATCGTATTTAAAATGTTCTGCTCTGTTGAGTCAACGGATAAAAGGACTGCACACATGTGACCACTAGGATGTAACTGGATGAGATTATAGTGGTATGAAAACTACCAGAACAGCTGACCAGATAAGAGCTGCTTTCATGATTTATTTCAGCAACAACATAGTTCATGAATGGCACCTAATTAGCTATCAAACTAGTAAAAAATGCCATGTTTTGAAAGGAGACATAAAGCATCGCCCTAAATGACGCAGATGGAAAAGAGAAATCAAGCTGAATGTTAGAATGAGGAAAACTATTGACAAAAATGTACTCTTCCTAAATTAAAGGAGTTGCGGGAGAACACACAAGTGTAAATAACTGTTTCACAGGTTTTGGCCACCACAAAAACCTTCTGCTACAGAAATGCTATACCCTTTAAATCAGGGGTGGGGAACCTTTTTCCTCTCAAGGGCCATTTCAATTTTTACAACATCCTTCGAGGGCCGTACAAATTATTGAACTCAACGTCTGCTTAAAAAACTAAAATCACAGCCCATTCATTTCGCCTTTCTTTCATGCTGTGCAAAGAAAAATCAACCTCTTAATCCAGATATTTGACCATGACACGCGCATGCATGCACCGTGGCATGACCACCAAAACAGAAATATATGGACACAAGATGTGTGCAAATGTATTTAGTTTCATATCCATGCGGACATGATTTAAGTGGGGGGTGGGTCTAACCTCACCTAGCGGGGTTTGGGGGCATGCACCACCAGGAAGATTTGTTTTGAATGTTGAAGTTAAAAGCATCAATCTGGTGCACTTTGAGAGTAAAATTAATAGATCTATGGATACATCTCTCAACACCCACATGAAACAGAACTGTAAGCAGATTTTTTTCTTTATGGATATTTTACAACTTTTAAACTGTATTCTTGTTTAATAATAACTTTTTTTTACTGTCATATAGTATTTTATACCTGTTTACTTTATTCTCTTGTTTTTTGATAACTATAATGATCATATAAAGATGTGCCTTTACCTCACTGGTAGTAGAAAAAGCTTCTTGTATTCGTTAGCATAGCTAACCAGATGCTAATAACAACAAAGTTATTGATTGTATGACAGATGAGGCATGACAGATGAGCAGATCGCCACTGGGCTCTCAACTAAAGACACAGCCACGCAAAAACTGCGGCATGTGTACGGCTCCTTATGGTTACTGCAATTTGTGAAGTCCCGGCCCGGAGCCGCGTTCTGGTGCTCTCCGTTAGAACTACACTCCTGTCAGACGAGACATATACCACGTGATGACACGTTAGGCTCGTGTTGTGTTCAAGGACCCTGCCCTTGGCCAGGAAAAACAGGCACTCGCTTGTTTAATTATTCTGCGGTCTAGATTTCTTTTCTTTTTTGCGTGTGTTTATAAATTACCTCGAGGGCCGTACCAAATGGTCTCGCGGGCCGTATACGGCCCGGAGGCCGGAGGGTCCCCACCCGTGCTTTAAATCAAAACCTATTCAAACTCTAGCAGGCCAGTAAAAGCCCTGTTTATCCCTCAATGCACGATCAAAAAACTAAATGTTCTCTCGTTTAAGAGAGCTTCAGTTTTTGACACAACAATCTCATCCTATTAGATTTGTTGAACAGAAACAGTAATTACTGATGTATCTTAATATAGCGTTTAACTGCACCTGTCAGCAGGTGTAAACATAGCTGAGAAAAACAACTGCCTAATTGCATTGCAGACTCTGTAAAACAACACACAAATAATGTAATAATCACCTCCCCACGAACATTTAAAGAGGTGAAGCCAACCACACCACAGACACAGCAGCTGGTCAGAACTGGTTTAAACACACTCTCACACATGTATGCTACACACAAGAAGGCAAGCGCATAATTAAATAAACTCTTTGGTACAGTTTCTTACACTCTCCATACACACACTGCACAGATGATCACACTTTTAGATTTGGCCACCCAACACTCATCTAGCTAATAAAGCGTTTGGGTCGCAGCCCAGAGAGGGGCTTGGTTAGAGGGGCCTGGTCTGTTTGGGGCTGTGCAGAGTAAACAGAGCTTTAAAAACAATAACAAGTCACTTGTGAAAGGTTCTGAATTTGCAGCAGACCAATACACTTTGCATTAGCTGGTGACTTTATTAAGACCTTGGGCTAATGTGTGGAGGTGTTGGTTTTTTGGAGGACAACAGGGATCAAACCGTCCGGTGTCATAAACCCAATGAAGATGACAAACTCACAAGCACGCACAGTTGCATCACTCACATTGACTCTTATTTATAGCTCATCATTTTCATAATAACAGACTTTTTATAGTCGCACATGCACACAAAACCGCACACAGTGAAATGTACATTCTGCATTTAACCTATGCTAGCAGGAGGCAAGCTTTTATAAACATCGCGATCGGGATGCATTGTTGGGGTCCGGTGCCTTAAGAGCAC
The DNA here is from genome assembly GCF_902827115.2 of Pseudochaenichthys georgianus. NCBI lineage: Eukaryota > Metazoa > Chordata > Actinopteri > Perciformes > Channichthyidae > Pseudochaenichthys > Pseudochaenichthys georgianus. Next base: position 13,002,639 of record NC_047514.1, on the reverse strand, counting down.
AAACTGAATCTGGACTTGATCCGTTTGATGTATTAGAACTCTGGTTCCTAAGTCCCTACAAACTGATCTACTGACGCCCTCATGTTCACCAAAATCATACAGTATACTTTATTCTACCTCCTTAAATGCTCAAAAGTAGAGTTTTTGTTGCTGTGAGAATGATAATGACGTCTATAGTAGACATGGTCCCTCAACGATTAGCTGTGGTCTTCAGGTAACACAATACAGACATACAGTAAGTCCCTTAGTCAGTGTTCAGACAGAGAAAAGCTCAAACACAATGTTCTGCAGGTCTCTTCACCTCCCCACAGTCTCCTCAGACCGGGGGGGTATAATAATATTCACACTGACAAAGAAAGAACGCACTCTCCATCCAAAGAATGAGCAGGGAAAACAGGAGAGCGCCGCAGCTAGTGAGGTGGAAAAGTATTCCTCACACAACGAATCAGCACAAAGGGCCAGGAACACTGGAGACTGAAAGATGTAGCCACAAAACTCTGGCTCTTGAAACCACACAAAAAATAAAACCTGATGATCTTTGTAGGATAGAAAAGAAAGAAAAAAAATCTGATCCGACTGTTTTAATGTAAAATTAGAACGTCTGTCTAGAAATATCTGCCGTCTTTTTCCTAATCCGAGAGAGCAGTGCCAATATTAATACACCTCTTAGAGCATGCAATGTTATTTCATCTGGATATTGAGTGTCCGGGTGCTTGCGTGTGTGCAAAATTACATCTCAGAATAGCAAAAATGACCAGAAAAGCCAAGTTTAAAAACCACACACACAATGGAATCTGTGCTATGTTTGTTTTGCTTTGTTTAATTCCAGACCCCCAGTATGAGGGCTGACAGGACGGTGAAACAGAAGCTGAACAAGGGCCAGACAGAGCCAGGAACGAGACCAAAAACTACTTACAGACACCTTCCTAAGACTTCACTGAGCTGCACTTTATCAGTCACATTTACAACAACATTGATACCATGACTGAGCAGAGCTTTCTGAAACTGAACATCAAATCTGAGCCTGGTCGGCACTTCAGTAGTTAATTTAGGGTCTTCTAGTTGTCCCGTTTACTGTAGAAGTGATAACATTTACACAAGGGATTTATTTTTAAAGAGGGATTAAACAAATAGAAACCAGATACACATCTATATCATTTTGATATTTAAACATTTTTATGCAAATGTTGTGCGTTTCTTGAGTAGTGTCATACACTGTGCCAAAACATACGTGTCTGTTGGAGGCCCAACATTGTGGGTAAAAATTGATTCTCAAAGTCTCATTTTAGCCTATACCGTTTAACTGAGAAAATATTTTAAACGCGTTAGAGAAGATCATTGGACTTGACAAATGCCAAAAGTTGCCATGTGTCAAAAATACAAATCTAATATGGAGAATAGAAGGCTTAAGACTAAACCTTTATTAGGGTAAAAGACCTTAAATAAACCTTCACTGCAGACATATCGACAAGTCATAGCAGGAAAAGCACAGATGTTACTAATAGCATTAACAATGGCGCTTTTCTTTTCAAGTGTCCCAGTAGGCCATGACAGTGAAACAGTTAGCCAGCATGTTCTACAGCAGGACCCTGAAACTGGAGCAGCTTAATGGAATTCAGCCATCATTCATTTCATTATTCACACTTGTGCTTTTTCTCGTGTGACTTGTCAAAAGTGCCTTTTCTCCAGAGAGACATGCTCGGTTAGAGAAATCCACTCTAACACTAAACTCAGACATACTTCAAATTATGGAAGCTGAAGACAAACAACTGCAGTTAACTGGACAAAGTTACAATTTGAGGACGATTATTGAATTGAAACTGTATTCATGTCAAGCACTGATTAAAACCATGCCCGATCCAGATGCACAACATTTAAATCAACTACTCTTTATAGCTTTTATATGGTCATATCCAACCCCTCAAGTATAAATGTTAGGTTATTATCTGGATTTTATTAAGGCCGCTACATTTATGTTATGTCTGTCTTTTAAGTTTTTCAAATGGAGATAGTTTTGGTCGTCTGCGGTTACAAGTGAATGCAAACAACTTAAATTGAATTTCAGAGAATAATACCGAAAGTTTTCAGGGGTTTTTTTCGGTAGAAAATCCCCTCATGAATAGACCTAGGCAAACAATGTTGATTTTGAACTACATGAACCGTGGCTACTGATGGGAGAGCAGAAATCATCAGTGCTTCTCCACATCCAAACAGACAGGCAGGTAATTTTAGACCCTGGGAGAACAAATTGGCCTGTTTCACCCACTCAGGTCAATCAAGGGAGTGAGGGGGAAGGGGGAAGAGACGGACGGATGGACAGTGAAACCCCTGAACGAGTGAATAACAAGATACAAAGATGAATGTGTTAATGGAAAATGTATACACAATCATTTAAAAACAGTGACATAAAAACACAATAAGAAGGATAGGGTACTTGATGTGAAATTAAACCCCCATCCTCCCACTGGTGGTCCATGTTCCCACTGTTGCCTCTCTTGATTTAATTGCCTGGGTAGGAGTGAGATCAGAGCAGCCGTTCAGCACTAGGCTTTTATCAGACTTGAGAAACAACAACAAATAAGAATATGAAAGAGATGAGAGAGAAAGAAAGATAACAGACGAGTGAGGTAAGAACTCAAAAGCCAGTAAAGCTTGATGAAAAGGCAGATAAAAGCTCACATTAAGAATACAAGGAGGACGAGAAAACGTGAGAGAAATAAAGGGAGGAAAAGGAACAGAAACTGGGAGAGCCGGTGGTCCACTTCCTTCTTTTCAGCTATATTTAATTACCCCAGTAGGAGTACGTTCAGTAGATCAGTAGATCAGCAGTAGGAGTAGCAGGCCTTCATCAAAGCAGCAGTCACTGCTTATTAGAATATTATTACAGAACAGCAGCAGCCAGCAGTGGGCTGATTACTGACTGGGTCCAATGGGAGGCCTCATTTCACTGGAATGTACGGAGGCTGAAATGGAGAACAGGGATAAACACAGAAATACCATTTATAGACTAGACGTTTTGATATGCTTTTATAAAAATTCAAAAAATGGTGTCCACAGGAGCAAGACTAAGAAACCAGAAATGTGTTATCAATATACTGCACAGTGCTTTCTCAAATGGCGTTCATTGATCTCTTGAACATTACATGTTGCTTTTCAAGGTTCTAGTAGAATACCAAGCATTAATATGTAACATCTTGAATATGTGATTCCTAAGGAAAGTTATTCTGATATTCAAAATAATGTGTTGTTTGAGCTGATGGTTGATTTCATGGATGTTTGTGTAACTTTTTGGGATTCATCCGGCAGATCTTTGAAAGCAGCAGAAGTCATTGTTTGTGAAATGACCACCTTCTTTTGCAATGTATTCATTCAGGTTGTGTACAGTATGTTATGACTACAGTTTAAAGCAGGGACAGTATGCATTTTTCTGATTCATGTAAATGCAGCAAACATTTTAGAATAAGAGCCAAAATAAATGCATAGCTTAGAAGATGGGATGGGAAGATAGTTAGAGAGGGAATATTTTAACATGCCTTTGCCTTTTTTATTTAAACCATCGTGCTTTGGACATTTTGATTGCCTATTTGTTTTGTTTTTTAATCTGAGGAAGTCAGGGACGTCTTGAAAGAACAACACGTCTAACTTTTAAAGTGCTGTTAGACATTGCAGCCCAAACACAGGATACAGACCTGATCTAGGAATACCAATTCTGGGATGAAACGCAAGTAGAACAGCATGCTGGGTAATTAGCATTACCAACAGGAATTCAGAGCACATCTCCTTCAATCAGGACAGACACTGAACTCAGGTTGATTGGTTGGTTGAGTGCATGAAATTGGGCAAAGCGATGCCTATTATTTATCCTCACATTTGATATGGCTGGTTGATACGGAGTCTACCACACAATGCACACGTGCGCACAGACACAACTGAGCACGCACGCCTCTACAACACACACCAACACATTACATCCCTCCAAACTCACGCGCACATGGAAACATACACACACCTAGTGTGGTCCAACCGACGACCACCGTGACTGAATGAGACACAAACACACAAACCGCAAGCATCCAGTCGTTCCTGACAAGAGAGAATATTCATGTTAAAGTTTGACTTGGTACAATGCATTATGTGTGTGAGCACAGCTTTAACACAGGAGACAGAGAACAAGAACAATTCACTTCTACAGATTTAAACTGTGAAATAATGTTTTTCCATTTATCCATGTTTTTGAAAGAATTTAGCATCATAGGAATTCTGTATCTTATAGGAGATCTAAGCAATGTTTGAAATGATTTCTTCTTTTTTTGGTTGTAGACTTTTTGGAAATATGAGGTATTCTCTGAGCAGTTCAGTCTAACAACTGCCTTGCCAAGTTGGATATCTACTATCTTGCAAGTCTGTACTAATATGACTTGGATCTTAAGTTTACAGTAAGTCACATTCCTTCCAAAAAAAACATTGGTATCAGCCAAGGTGGTGTGGAAGATTGCGAGGCTGACAAGTGAGCGGTCCGACTAAGTAAGGAGACAGAGGCAGAACGTCTTGATACAACCCGGTGTGGGTATTTATTCATCTTTTGTACATGGTTGACCACATCAATATCCCCCAATGACTGTCTCCCACACTATCCTTTTTCAAATGAGCCCAACATGCCACCCTTTATAGCCCCACCCATTGGACCGTACCATCCAAAAAGGGTGGCATGTGCAGAGATGGTCAGCTCAGATAAGGACCGTAGTTATTCACAATAAACATTTAGTGGAGAATGACAAACATCCTTTACTTACATTATATTTAATTACTGTATGAAAGGAAAACCGTTATAAACTAACACTGTCAATCTACACAAACCAACACTTTTGGCGCTCTTGCTATAACTCCCCTTTCTGTCCAGGTGGAGCCGATAGCCCGACCAGCGCCTGCCAGACGACATCACAATTTAATACGGTTGAATCATTTAATACACACTACATAATAAATAGTATAAAATGTGCATATAGGCAATGTTTAACTGTACTGTGCAAATCCCGCTCATAAAGTGCAAACTGTTCACTAAAGTGCTGAGTGACATTTGTCCTGTGCAAACCCACATGTGCAAGATTACCCGGCCCGAAGCCGTCAGTCCATAGTGACGAAGTTACCTTCGTCACATTTCCTTCCCCCTCTCCCAGGAAGCACAGTGTCCTAACCGTTTTGGCTTCGGAACAACCAGTCAGCTATCAGGTTTGACTTCCCCGGCCGGTACCTGACCATAAAGTTATACGGCTGCAAGGCAAGGTACCACCCGCGATACGCATGTTTGCGTCCTTCATCTTGTGAAGCCATTGAAGTGCACGATGGTCTGTCTCCAGTATGAACTGCCGTCCGAGAAGGTAGTACCTCAGGGAGTCGATGGCCCACTTCATCGCCAGGCACTCCTTTTCAATGGTCGAGTACCTTGTCTCCCTGTCCAACAGCTTCCGACTGAGGAAAACCACCGGTTTCAGCTCCCCATCCACTTCCTGTAGCAATACTGCTCCAAGGCCTACCCCTGAAGCATCCGTCTGAACGGTGAATAGCTGATTAAAGTCTGGAGAGTGAAGGACTGACTTAGTGGTAATCGCTTGCTTCAGGTCCTTGAAAGCTCTGTCACAGCCCTCGTTCCAGCGGACTTTGGCTGGCCCCGAGGCCTTGGTGAGGTTGGTCAACACCACTGCTCTTTCTGACAGCTGACGGATGAACTTCCGGTACCAATTGACTAACCCCAAGAAGGACTTTACCTTCTTCTTTGTGGTTGGCACGGGGTAGGAGGTAATCGCTTCGATCTTACTCAGCTGTGGGCGGATGACACCTCCCCCAATGACGTAGCTCAGGTACTCCACCTCTTCCTTGGCAAAGGCGCATTTACGGGGGTTGATGGTCAGTCCAGCAGCTTGGATCGCATGGAGGACCTGTTGTAGGTGATCCCTGTGTTCTTCCCATATTTGGCTGAAGATCACAACATCGCCCAAGTAAGCTGCAGAAAATGTTGCAAACTCCCGCAATAGTTGGTCCATGAGCCTCTGGAAGGTCGCAGGGGCACCATGCAGTCCAAAGGGCATTACCTGGAACTGGAACAGTCCAAACGGGGTAGTAAAGGCCGTCAGCAGCTTGGCCTCAGGTGCCAGTGCCACCTGCCCCTTGGTGAGGTCCAATGTGGTGATGAACTTTGCTCGTCTCACCCTCTCTAACAACTCGTCGATTCTTGGCATGGGGTATGGGTCAAACTTTGAGATGCTGTTAAGATATCTGAAGTCAATGCAAAATCGTAAGGAGCCATCTTTCTTTGGTACAAGCACCACTGGACTGCACCACTCACTGGTTGACACTTCGATGATCCCCAGCTCTAACATCAGCTTTATCTCCTTCTTCAGGGCCAGCACCAACCGCTCAGGCCATATGGGAGATGTGTTACATCAAGACCTGGTTCAGGTGGTAGCAGAGGATGGTTTGGGAGAATCATCCCAGTTTAATCTCTGCAAACATAACATCATGAAGCACAAACTATACCGAATTGGAAGTAGCACTTTCAAGCAAACTCAATCAAATGTCTGTTTACTTCTCTGCATCCTTTTCTTTCTTTATCTGTTTCAAACAGACAGACACTGCCAGACAGACACTGCATCAACAAGAGTGTACACCCAATATGAGATGCAGCAGTGCGTATACAGTATGTGCATGGATGTGTATAAAGTACAGACATAGTGAGTCAAGGTTGGCCTAATTGGAGGTTGTTTGTATGTCTGGGAGAATGTGTAAATGATGGAGGTAAGAATCTGAAGAGAAGGGAGGGAGCAGGTGGCCTCCTTCATATGGACCACAGCTGTAAGCAGCATGACTCACACACTCCTACCCAGGGCTCGCAGCTAACAATGTCCCGATGTCTCGGGGACCATAACAATTCCTACTGGGACACAAATCTATTTTGTCCGGGACAATTTCGGGACAGTGAAAAAAAAATTAAAAGTAAACTTCAAAATGGGTGTTATTTTCAAAGTCATTGGGCTGTCAAATCATAGAATGCATTCTACGTCATCCACTCTGCTGCTGACTGCTGCTAGACTCGAGTCGCGCCAATGCAACGGTCACGACAGAAAGAAACAAGAAGAAAGAAATGCTGAGGTGGTTGAATAAGCAGCCCCCTAGCCCTGATGCAAGCCCCAATGCCAATTCTGCCGACTCCAGAAACGAGAAAGTCCCAAGTCCTGGTCATGATGCATCGTCTTCCACTGTGGTAAGTTAGTTGTCTTAAGTGTCAATGTTAGCTAGCGCTCGCGCTAGCGCTAGCTAACATTGACACTTAAGACAACTAACTTACCACAGTGGAAGACGGCTTCCACTGTGTTCAGGCATCTTCAGTCTCAGGTGTTATGGCAGAGACTTTTGCAAGGTGCCATAGGGAGGCCTGAACAGTTTCCCCACATGCAGATGATCGTAGAGATACTGCTTGTGTTCCCGATGTCAACATCATGCTGTGAGAGAGGCTTCTCCTGCATGAAAAGGATCAAGTCTTACTGGAGAGGATCCCTCTCTAACCAAATGCTAAATTCCCTCCTCCGTATATCTCTGCATGGCCCTGAGGTTGAGGACTATAATGCAGAGCAGGCAGTTGAGAAGTGGTGGCAAAGTGGCCAGAGAACACGACGACCCATGTTTAGCAACTACATACATGTAAATAGTAAATGTGAATATCTGTTTAGATAGATACATTTATTAAACTGTATTATGGAACTTCTGTTTTTTTATTATCATTCATACCACTTTTATTGCCAGATAGAGGGTTCCGATCATAAAACACAGAGACCATACAGCCATACCATATTGAATTGAAAAATACAAATCAGAATTCTTCAATGTTGACATGACAATGATACATTAGTCTGGATATTGAGAAACAATAGAAAAACATGTCTTAAAACAACTCTCTTCCCTTCTACTCTCGGAGAGGCAACAGATCAGACTAATGGCTGATCTGTATATGTTATATGATGTGTTTAAAAGAATAAGTATTTTAAACTTACATGGTGGACCAGAGTCTATGGTGTGATGATTAACTGACAAATTATATGTATTCTGCATAATTGGGGGGGCGACGATACAAATTTAAATTTGGGACATTGCTGGTTATATCCGGGACAATACAAAGTAGAATTCGGGACAGTTGTGGGACACTCAGGAAAAAAGTTAATTTCGACCCCTGCTCCTACCTTGACCAAAACACACACACACACACACACACACACACACACACACACACACACACACACACACACACACACACACACACACACACACACACACACACACACACACACACACACACACACACACACACACACACACACACACACACACACACACACACACACACACACACACACACACACACACACACACACACACACACACACACACACACACACACACACACACACACACACACACACACACACACACACACACACACACACACACACACACACACACACACACACACACACACACCTTGAATCAGACTACAAGGACCTCCATGTCACCCACTGATGCCTGCTTTGATCTTGGAGAAAACACATTCTATAAATAATTTAATTTAAATAATAAAAGTTGGGTTATTTTTGTTGCAATCGCTCACTATGCAACAAGGAAGTTTTTGAGCATTATCCTAAGTCTCTCACCTTTTATCCATCTTACAGAAAGTTACAATCTCAGCCCCACTTTTCTAAAACAAGGTGATCATTAACCCCCAAGAACTCAGGTGTTGTAAATTAACATTACAAAGTACAGAGTATAAAATACTTGATTCTGGTCCAAAAAAAGCTTTACATTTTATAGTGCTGCTAGTTTGAATACTTCTAATTTAGTTTTCTTTACTTAAGCCATGCTTTATAGGCAGCTCCCCTCTTTCTGGGGTTCACCTAGGCCACAGGTTAATTTGCTGTGTGTGTGCATGTGTACAATGAGGGGACAGGGGCCTGCTTGCCCTTCGGGGCATAGTTAAGGTCCTTTGGTGCTCAAGTTTTTTTCCCTCTCATTTAACTTTGATTCCTGGAACAGTTAACATTGTACACACACACACACACACACACACACACACACACACACACACACACACACACACACACACACACACACACACACACACACACACACACACACACACACACACACACACACACACACACACACACACACACACACACACACACACACACACACACACACACACACACACACACACACACACACACACACACACACACACACACACACACACACACACACACACACACACACACACACACACACACACACACACACACACACACACAACACACACACACACACACACACACACACACACACACACACACACACACACACACACACACACACCAATTTGGGCAACAGCTCAAACACTGTGTTCAATTAAACTGCTAAGTGACACACTCCCTTCCCCCCCTTCCCCTTCTTTCTTGATTCACTGGCAACTATGTTAATGTTGCTTTGATTGTAATCAAATTTGGAGCATTGTAAAATCAAGAAAGCATAGGAAATTCTTAATTTCACGGTAAAATAAATGATTCGCTGAAGTTTTATTTGACGGGAACTTGAGCTGATGATTTGCAAATCTTGCCAAAATCGTGAAGATGCATGGATTTGTTTCCCCCATTTGATCATCTTAAATCAAAGTGTCTTTTATGTAGTACATAACTCTTATAATTTGGGATGGGCTGAGCCACATGCCTTTTTCTGAAAATAAAAATACAGGTAATTATAGTATTTTAGCCTGTTTGTCAACATGTTCAGCAGTTGTAGGAGCAGCAGGAGCTGACACACAGCTTAGTGAGGACATTAAAGTACTTTGAAACGTCTGATTGCCGCAATTTGCGTAATTCTCTGAGTCATAACTGGCTTTAATCGTAACACATGGACATGACACAAACAGTATAACAGGCTCTGGCGGGTGACACTTCCCTGTTCAGGACATTACTGGGGGAGTAGTGTAGTAGTCATGTTTCTGAGGGGCCTCGGTCTGGGGGGTCAGACTTTGAAACCCACCGGATTGGGGTATTGGTGGGGGAAACATCCGGGTAACCCCCTGCTGTCTGTAGATCATATGTAAGTAAATGCAATGCTTAACTCACATAGTATGTGTTGAATTTGTATTGTTCTTTCTTTTCTCCCTGTAGACTGTTTCTCTACTTATTTTAAAGTCTTTCTTTTCTACATTCTTCATGGCTTTTTGAGATTCCAAGTCCTGGATTGTGGTTTCCCTTTGCCATGATGGTTATTTGACTGAACTTTGGCATTGCTCATATTCTGAATTCTTAGCATACCCTTTCCTTGGGAGAGCATTGGAGAATGCTTTTATTTTCCATGGATGCTTGTTTGTACTTATTGGCAATAAAGCTGTTCAAATATATTGCGTGTTTTCCCTTAACGAGAAAGGGCAAGATTTACTTAGGCATTATTATTTGTCTTTTTGATAATTGTGGTAACATCGGCGAAGATATAAAGCTTGGAAACCTTCTTCTCAAACATCCCAGTGAAATAAATACCTTAAAGTCATACATGCTGAACCTGTTCTGATTTTGATTGCATGAACTGTTTGCTGCTGCCTGATTGGCCAAGTGATTCAAAGGAGGACACGTTTACTTATTTAACCAGGAAAATTGGAAAACTGATATAAGGCATATAGAAAAGAGAGTATGTATGGCAACATGCAGTGTGAACAATAAAGCATGCGCATAACAGTACAATATGGACTTGGCAGTCAAAGACTCTATCAAAGCCTGGATATGCTCAAGTTATAGACAGCAACATTAAGGAACACAAACAGGCCAGAACAGAAACCACAAGGAATGCTAAGATGCGGAACAGAGAGCCACTAGTCTCCAACTGTCACGCATATTAATCTTGGATAAAAGAGAACGCCGCCACAAACTGTTTGTCTCTTCTTCCTCCTTTAAAGGAAAAACTATTGCCTCTTCTCACTGCCTGTTCGCAGCCACAGATCAACTCAGTTTGGTTTTGGAGAAGCCATCCTAAATCTGAAGAGCTAAGTTTATGTTATGGGATATTAATCACCACCGCAGCTACAACATACTGGTCCACTGACAACCCCTCATGGAGCCAGAACACTGCCTCACTAGTGAAGGAGTCTCAACGACAAACAAGAGAGAGCTGCGAGTAGGAGAGTCTACTGACCAGTGGCACTACATTTAGGCTGCGGGGGCTGTTCAGTTGGACAGGAAAGCACTGCAGTGTTTGGTCAAAAGGAACAATAACCTTCCAGGTATTCATTTCTTTTACACCATCTTTAGACCTCTTAACAGAAAGATAATCAGAAAAGCTTGCAGCTGCATCAGATAGGACCAAAGGAGCCACCACCACCCCTCACCTTTTGGAGGCTAAGGCTGTCCGTTGGGCTGAACTTAAAGTAAATGTACACATTTATACGAGTCATGCTTGTTGGGTACTTGCTGCTGATAATGGCAGAATATGAATAGCATTATTCACAAGAGATCACAAGAGTCTTACATTATGACTGGCAGATATACAATTGGCATCATTCGTTAAGTTGACACAAAAATGTCCAAAATTGGGATCAATAAAGTATTATCTTATATTAAGTGCGCTAAAAAATAGCAAAACTTTAGAGGACAACAAAATTCATTCTAGAGTACAAATGTGTGCTACTTGTGGATGGAAACTTGTCTGTTGGCAAAGATGTTTTAAAAAGATGATTTGATGGGTTCTGTATAGTGTTTAAATGTATATTGAGCTTAACCCTGCTCCTTCACTGAACTCCCTGAACCCTCCTGGAGAGGAATTCTTTAGCTGATCCTACTGCACCAGAGGTTTTTCCTTTGAGTAAGGTATTATCTGCTACTATGATAGGATGTATGAAGCGTGTGAAAGTGTGTGCGCACACAGCAGCAGAAAGAGATGGCCAGATTGTCAGCGCTTTTTAAGAATGTCCCTTGTAACGTGACGCCAGGACAACATCTTAACAGTCAAACAGTTGTTCCAGTAAAAGCATTGCTAAAACTAACATTGTGCAAAGACAAACAAAACAGACTTAACTGGAAAGTAGTGAAGAAATCGCGTGTTTGTGTTTAACTTAATCTCATGGCTAAATTCTGCACTGACCTTTCTTTTGTTAATAGAACTCATAGTTATCCTTATTATTGTTAAAGTGTAAACATCGCTACATCTCCAACACTTTATTCAAAATAAATAACTCTGTACCGTTGTCCTGGAGAGACAGACTTAACTCAGGCTTGGTATTAGCTTGTGTATTAGATAGCAGCAGTCACCTCCTTTCTACTGTTATTTGCTCCTCAGAATAGTAAAGGTAATCTGCATGAAATCAGTGTTACAGACAGTTTTATCAATATTGATATAATCTCAAACTAAACACCAGTGCTGGAATGGAAAGTTCTCCCCTTCAAGCCTCCTGCTATCCCTTGGCTTTGTACTTTTCACTCATCAAAATGAAACTGTGGCACGGCATTGGAAAATGAGACGGATAAAATAGTTTGCTGTTAGTTTAATAATATAGTTTTGCTTAATGTGTGTGAAATAGGCTTTAGCAGTTTCCATAATTGTTTATCCCCCAGTCTTTACCTCGTCACCTCTTTTTCCATCACACAATATGTTTTTTCAAACTTTCAAGGTTCAAGGCTTTTATTGGTCATAAGAACATAGCTACAGTGTAGTTATGACGATGAAAATCTTAGGTCACAGGCTCCTCCAACAGTGCAACACAATACAACTGAAAAACAGAAAGAAATAGTGCAAGTAAATACAAAAAGAAAATTGTAAAAAAAGTGAAATAGTGAACTGATAGTCTATATACAAGTTATTGAAATATGATATATTAGATCAATAATGTCTAAGTAGCAGCCAGATGAATGTTATATCAAAGTTCAGGTGTTTTCTGCCCTCCGCTCCCCTCTTTGCCCTCTTCCATCCTTTCCTCTTTTCTCCCCATCCAATATATCTCACACCCACCCATCCTTTCCTCCACCACTCTCACAGACCCATCAGTGCTTGTACATCCATTAGTCAGTGTTATCTTCATGTCAACAGTTCCTCTCAAATATTTACAATAGTCCCCAGTGGGGAGACATTCAACTAGGGGTGCGATGATTCACCCTTTGTTAATACAATCACCCCAAAGTAACTCTGTACCACTCAGAAACACATGAACATGAGTAATAGGCCCAAGTGTCCAAAAACATGTTTGGCACACAGAACAACTTGACCGTTAAGAGCAACTTTAATAAAGTATAAAGACGGAAGAGATCAAGTTTAAAAGGAGCAAACAAGTGAAGGTACCAGTGTGTATCTATCTTTGAACCTACGATAGATACATCTAATTTTAGAGCTGCAACTAATGATTATTTTCATCCTGGATGAATATGTCAATTTTTGTGTGGATTAATACACTAACATGTCAGAAAATGGTTAAAATAAATGTCACTCAGTGTTTCCCAAAGCCTCTTTCTGTCTTCATCTCAACTAGAGGAGGATCAAAGAAACCAGACCATATTTATATAGAGGAAGCTGGAATCAGAAATGGTGACTTTTTATAATCTTTACTCAAAATCATAAATTAAGTCAGATATCAAAAAGAGTATAGGTCTAGGTTGATCAGTTATCATTGCCGTCAATTATTACACCTGGGCAGCCCCCCAAAGTATAAACAGTGTGTGAAACACTGCCAGTGGATGAGATATAAGTCAGGCAGCCCAAGTAGATGAAGCAATGAAACAAAAACTAAACAAACACTTTCAAATATATACGAGCTACCAGCAGTGGCAGATAGGCCTACCCAGGTTAACCACAGATATGTTGCAATACACAGTACATACAAATATACATATGTCACTCACACAAACTTAAGCTTGCTTACACACACATTGAAAAGCAATAAAAAGCAGAGAAAAGATACATTCAGAGTGAGTCACCAGTAGACGGATAAACAAGATGTTATAGTCAGCAAGTTTATTTGACATTTCTCTCTCCTCTTTGCCTCTCTTGGCCCATCTTTAACTGTGACCTCCTGCTGTATTTGTTTTATAGTCCGGACACCGTAGGACTGTTCAGAGAAACACAAACTCACTGACAGACACACTCATGTATGCATCAGATACACACAAAAAACAGACATTGCTTAAGCGAAGGAGAAAATGTAGTAAGACGTTGAGTGACGTTAGTGAAACACTCAAGCATTTCTTCATGGAGTTTCTTGCGAAAGTTCTGTCCCTTTATTGTAAGAGCTAAGATATTGAATCAGCAGTAAGCTATAGCACTTGAACTTCAAGGACTTACATCTATAAATGCTGTCTTGTTAAACTTTTCTGGATCTAGAGAAAAGCATGTTATCAGAAGCATGGAAACACTATTAAAGACAATCCCCTCTTTTTCGTTTTTCTTACAACCCAAATGACTGCTTTGGCTGTGAACTTCTTTAAGAATTCCCTAGGACATGGAACATACTGCAGGTGTAGGTAGAAAGTGGTCTCATGATAATAAGTTTGAAGAAATATTATTATTATTATTATATAATATAATGTGGAGGGCAAAATTAGTGTAGAGCTACAGTTAGGGGCGCACACAATTTTGGGGACTTTACTAAATATTTTGTTATTTTGCTATTTGATGAAACAATAGGGATGTTATAATAGTAGAATGCCATACTGTAGGTGAGGGGTATAACACTGGTTGAGATGAGTATCATTTTGTTTAGCCCCTTCATCCCTTAGCAAAATGTCTAACAGAAAAATAAAATACATTGATGATAGGTTGGTGGAAAATAAGATCAACTGCTCCATTCTTTGTTTTATATTTTATGTATGGACCACGACATCAAGTCAAATTCCTCGTATGTATGAACCTACCTGGCAATAAACCCGTTTCTGAAAATAAATGTTTTATTACGTGCAATAAAAGGACATATAAAAGAACATAAACAGATTAAAGTAAAAAGCCTGCATTTCATATTACGGTCATCAGTTTAGTTTTGATGATGATGCACCTTCCTGGGTAGTCTTTCAGCCAATGCTGCACTGCTAGTTAACCTTATACCTCAAAGGACTACAGAGTAATCAAGGAACACCCACACATCAGCGTACACACACACACGATGAGCTGGCACATGGAGCGATCCATGTGCACGTCTGGGTGTGAGGGGTAACGTTTCAAAACACACTGCCAATTTTGCGCAGAAACAAAGATGAGGCACACACACATCTGGACTATGGGAATAAAAACCACATCAAATTCCAGGTGTGTGGAACATTTGGGATAAACATCCTGAACTGATGTGAGCAGATGATGGAAACAATATTTAGAAGCAAACATTAAACATTCGTCTTGCCCATTAGCAATTGGTCTTTATTAATAGTCCTAATAGCTGAATGCATTTGGAGTTTGAAATATTGACATGCATGTGAGGGCATTATGAAGGCTCAGGTTGGCTCCGTCAGACTTCATATTTTACTACATCAATTCTATGATCACACACACTGTTTGATATCATATTTCTGTTTGTTTCACAAGTTCAGAAACCATCTCTCAAAAATATTGTCATGCCTATCTTGTTTCAAGCCTTAGAAGATACTTGCACATTTTGCAATAACTAGAATCAACTTTCCAAAATCATAGTACTAACACGTCGATTCTGTTTATACACTCATCACCTTCTGCTCAAGCCATCAGAAGGGTCTGATACTGAATCAATTTAAAAAGCCATACATCTATTCTCAGCCTCAACATCAGCCTGTCCTGTGACAAAGTGCATTCCCTGTGTTTACATACCTTTTTTTTACCCACTTTCTATGTATGTGCATCTGCATTGTGGGTGGTTTGCATGCAGACTGTGTTGAATGCACGCTTGACCGCTGATTCATCTGCTCTGGAGGATCCAATAACCATTTTTGCTGAATCTGATTTGTGTCTAAAAAGTAATTAAAAAGACAAGTGTGGAACTGTAGCTCTGGTCTCAAGAATTATCTTGAGACAACAAGAATTGATGGTGGTCTCTGGGTTGAGAACATAACCAGGAAAGACACTGGAGAGAATTCCAGGATTCAGAGCATATTTGATCTCCAGACAAATGCACACTCATTTTGAAAGAACAATATTCCGACTTTGGGCGCGACTTTAAAAGGCTGGAGAGTATTACATTCACATGTTTCAGTGTGGTTTTCTCCTCATGCACCAAAACCCATTGTAAGTGATTACTAATGTTAATAGGATGCATCCACTGGGGGCCATGAATGTCTGTACAAATGATGCTAATCTGTACAATGGTTATGTCAGTTTGTACAAAAGTGATGGAATAATCAACATTACGATGCCAAGAGCCAGAAGTCAATCTGGACACGGACAAACCAAATGTGACATTCCTTAACCATGTTTTTTGTTAGAAGGGGAAAACAAAGTCATTAAAACACTCAAACCTGCTTTGGGTTCAATGTGTCTCAAGCCCTCTCATAACTCAGGTATGTACATGGTGTTCTTGGTCCACAATCAAAGTAAGTACTAACAAGCCCCTCACACTATCCGTTTTTTCTATGAACCTGCTGGACTGAATCAAAGTTGTACTTGCTATTAAACAGGCAGTGGCAGTTTTTTTTAAATCATGACCTCCAAGCTTCCCCTGCAACAGCTGAGTAACATCTCACACTGACGCTGTATCCACAGCTACATACTTGCATGCACAAACATACACAGGTAGGCAGGTCAGAGACTCTTATTAATATTTCCTATTCTGGTTTGTTCTCTTGGCAGACTGAGCAATGCTTCTGCAGTGTGTAGCCTGTCTGCACAAACACATCAGAGCTTAACAAAATAGCATCTTTGGCCTAAATAAAGTTGTCATCCTTTCATCGTAAAGCGAGAGCAGCCTACTACTCTTCATTAATAGATGAGAATAAGAATAATGCAAGATTTATTTTCAGCACGGTAGCCAGGCTGACAGAGAGCCATAGCTCGATTGAGCCTTCTATTCCCATAGCACTCAGTAGTAATGATTTTATGTGCTTTTTTTAACGATAAAATTGTTACTCTTAGAAACAAAATTAATGACCTCTTGCCTTTGACCAGTATAGTGTTATCAACAGCTCCCAGAAACGTAAGTTCTAATATTACACTAGATAGTAAACTAGAATGCTTTTCAGCCATTGACCTTGAACAATTAAATTCAATGATTCTCTCTTCTAAACCATCAACGTGCATGTTAGACCCAATTCCAACTAAGCTGTTGAAGGAAGTTTTTGCATTAATTGGCACTTATTTATTAAATATTATGAATATGTCTTTATTATCAGGCTATGTTCCACAATCATTCAAAGTAGCAGTGATAACACCGTTTCTTAAAAAGCACAACCTCGATCCAGAGGTTTTAGCCAACTATAGACCTATTTCTAATCTTCCGTTCCTCTCAAAAATTCTTGAGAAAGCGGTCGCAAAACAGCTGTGTGATTACTTAAAAAACAATGATTTATTTGAAGATGTTCAGTCTGGCTTTAGAACACATCATAGCACAGAGACAGCTCTGGTTAAAGTCACAAATTACATTCTAATAGCCTCAGACAAGGGACATGTCTCTATTCTTGTTTTGCTCGATCTCAGTGCTGCATTTGATACTATCGACCATGATATCCTATTGCAAAGACTAGAGCACTTAGTTGGCATACAGGGAACTGCTTTAGGCTGGTTTAGGTCCTATCTATCTGAACGCTCTCAGTTTGTACGCGTCAGCGATGAATCTTCCATGCAAACCAGGGTTAGCCATGGAGTGCCACAGGGCTCAGTGCTCAGACCTATTTTGTTCACATTATATATGCTTCCGTTAGGCAATATTATAAGGAATCATTCTGTAAACTTTCATTGTTATGCGGATGATACTCAACTATATTTATCAATCAAGCCTGATGAAATTAATCATCTAAATAAAATTCAAGACTGCCTTAAGGACTTAAAAACGTGGATGACCTTACATTTTTTGATGTTAAACACGACCAAAACTGAAGTTATTGTACTTGGCCCGAATAATCTATGAAACAAATTATCTAAAGATATACTAACTATGGATGGCATTAATTTGGCCTCCAGTGAGACTATAAGGAATCGTGGTGTTATATTTGATCAGGATTTATCCTTTAACGCCCACATAAAATCAATTTCAAGGACCGCCTTCCATCTACGTAACATTGAAAAAATCAGGCATATCTTGCCACAAAATGATGCAGAGAAACTAGTCCATGCATTTGTTACTTCAAGGCTGGATTATTGTAACTCCTTATTATCAGGGTGTACCAAGAAGTCAATCAAGTCGCTTCAGCTGATTCAAAATGCTGCAGCTCGTGTACTAACCAGAGTTAGGAAAAGGGACCACATTACTCCTGTTCTGGCTGCCTTACACTGGCTCCCTATAGAACACAGTATAGAATTTTTAATTATTCTTCTCGCCTACGAAGCCCTTAATGGGCAGGCGCCATCTTACCTTAAATAACTCATTTTCCATACTGTCCTACTAGGGCATTGCGTTCCAAGAATGCAGGATTGTTGGTTGTTCCTAGAGTCTCTAAAAGTACAATGGGAGCCAGAGCCTTTTCTTATCAAGCTCCACATTTGTGGAATCAGCTTCCAGTTTGTGTTCGGGCGGCACACACCCTATCAGTTTTTAAGAGTGCGCTTAAGACCTTCCTTTTTGATAAAGCTTATAGTTAGGGCTGATTAGATTCAGCCTCTAGTTTTGCTGATATAGGCTTAGTTTGTCAGGGGACATCTTACTTCTTCCTTCTCTCTGTCTATATCTGTGTACTCTCATGTTCCGATTAACCCAGCTTCCCCAAATTTCTTTCTTTTTGGTGTCTATATACGCTGGGATCCGGAGTCATGGATGATCCTGCGATCCTGTGTCCTGCATCGCGAGCCCTGGATCTTGAGTCGTGGCTGTGGTCCTGGATCATAGGTCCTGGATGGATATCCTCGTGGATTCATCTTCCTATTATACACACATGCATTTCCAAACATTTGGACTACCTATGTTGCAAATGTATTATCTTTTCAATTTACACACGGCATCTATTGCACGTCTGTCCGTCCTGGGAGAGGGATCCCTCCTCTGTTGCTCTCCCTGAGGTTTCTCCCATTATCCCTTTAAACTGTGGGTTTTCTACGGAAGTTTTTCCTTGTACGATGTGAGGGTCTAAGGACAGAGGGTGTCGTATTGTCATACTGATATTCTGTACACACTGTGAAGACCACTGAGACAAATGTAACATTTGTGATATTGGGCTATATAAATAAACATTGATTGATTGACATTGATTGATTGATCCTAAATGGTGACTCATCGGTCTGTCACGCTAATGAGGGCTTCCCTTTCTTCTATCTCATTTTCCCCCACTGTTTATTACTGTATGCTGCTTTTTAAGAGTGTTGCAATAGCAACATAGTCGCCTGATCGCAATTAATTTGCATAAAAGTTGAATTCAATAATCAAGGTAATTTAAAGGTGGGGTAGGTAAGTTTGAGAAACCGGCTCGAGATACACTTTTTGTTATATTCCATGGAATGCTCTTAACATCCCGATAGCAATGAATATCTTAAGTGCTTTGACAAAAAAATCCATGAAAAAATGTCATCTGTGGAAGCCGTAGTACTTTAAAAAGTACAACCAATCCGTTTAGCCCGGCTATTGCCGCCCTGCACAAATGTATCTCGTGCCCTCATTGGGCGTGCATTGCAGCAGTACTTCAATGACTCGCCAGCAACAGGCGGCCACTTTCACCATTCTGCTGACGTCATGTGCGCGTTCATGTGTGTTGGAGGAGGTGCTCTGTAAGGAAGTCTGAAGGAAGGGGCGGATTCTTTTCGGCTGTGTACTTTCAAATTGTAGTGCACTCGAGCCGGTTTCTGAAACTTACCTACCCCACCTTTAAAGCCAATGATACAAATGTGGAGACAACATTTTTTTTAACTGGGTTCATATTCATCCACCATAATAAGCACAAGGTTCTAATGTCGTAAAAAAACAAACATTGAAAAAGGTCTTGATTATCTTCCTCTTACTGCTGCTGGACTTTGATTTGAGCTTTTATGAGACCATATTAGTTGCTTACAAAGCAAGATGATTTGAGAATTGCCGATAGAAGGTCTCCTAATGTATCGTGGTGAGTCCCCTCCTCCTGTTAAGAGTTAGGTCTACTCAACAGTTTTAGAACAAGCTCTGACTTTAACAACAGAGACTGCCGGGTCACATCCTCTCCCCTTTTTAAATTAATTAATTGGTCCAATGTGACAAACAAATGAGGTGCAATCCAAGCCACAGTCAAACTACTTTCAGCCTTCAAACAAATGGATCCATTACTCTAACCGGAGTGCTTGGCATGTATTTTGTCTGACCAATTACAAAGGAACATAGACATTTTTGAACACAGCGCTGTTTAAAGTCTGAACACCCTGTAAGGCTCTGTAATACGCTCATACAGCATTGAGCAGAGACACAGAAAATGTGGAGAAGGCTAGAGTGGGTTTGAGTGAAAACATCACAACACATGTGGCAGAGTTTGTATTTGCCATCAAAATGATTTGATGTAGAGCAGCAGAAATGAAAAAATAAGCATTTTTGTTATGATTGATCAACTTCTATAACCATCAAAGTGGCATACTGCTTGCATTCCTTACCAGGCACATAAATCAATACTGAAACATCTGCATGGTACGGGATCTCTCCTGTGTGAGTGATTGATTTATGAGTTGTTTCTCTTCTGGCACTGCTGTTGTTTTTCTCTGCCTGTAATCTGTTCAATGTGTCAAAGTCTGTCATATTATTCAAGACTGTTAACAAGGCTTTGATGGATCTGTGTCACAACGGTCTGGAGTGTGAACATTAACGGGGAAGGGGGAGGGGGGAATCTTAATAAGTCTATCCATCAGAACCTGACCTCAATGTGTCTTTTTGGTTTCCAACACAAGGTTGAAGTTAACCTCCCTTTGCTTTGTTTTTGCTGCCTGTAAATACAACTCTACATGGAAAGATGCTGTACTGTCTGCCATGAAGCCAATAGATCATCTCTAAATACTGTATACGGTGAGAGCACATAGTGGAATATTTGCTGTCAGCACTTTTTAATATTTTCAAATTAACACAATAAATCCCAGATTGATAGAATGGAAACAAAAAGACAATAAGATCAATAGAAGATCTTAGCGACCTACAAGTAAATATTAAATTAACGCGGTTATCAATGTAAGTAAGGAAACAGCATTTCACTCAATTATTTTCAACCTTACTTATTCACTTTTAACGTTTTGTGTTGGAAGTGTCCATGGTTTGCAAAGCACAATAAGAGCAGAAGGGTCTCACGCAGGGCATACGCAGGAATCATCACGGGTGATTAACATGGCGCAGGAGCTAAATTACCATTTTTAAATCTTGTGGCTCAACAACACTAGACGCTGCTGTTGCATGTTATTGGTTGCCCTGTTTTCTTTTCAGTTTTAGATACAAAAGTCAGATATCAGTCCAAAATATCAGTGTGACAACACATCCGTCTAACAAACAGGTTTCATCAGATACTCTCTCAGATGATCAAACACTTTCTGCGAGCCGCTGGTCACTGAATGTGCCACCATACAGCTGGGGAGCGTTCAAAGGCTCTCAGGTAGGTAGGCAGGTGAGGCATGCAGGCTGCGGCCGGACGCTCTCATCCAAATACCCAAACAGACACACAGCCTCACACAAGTGGCACATTCTTTGTATGACATAGTGCTGCCCAAATAAGGGGCTCAGGTGTTTCTCCCTTTGTAGTTTCACAATCACGAAGAAGGAGACAGAAAGTGAGTGAGACAGAAAGAGAAAGCGAGGAGCGGGATGTGATGTTTTCTTTTTCCTGCCCCGTCTGTGAAACCATATCCCTCTTTCATTGTGTCAGTAGCCCTTTTGTGTACGTTGCTGATGAGGCCCCCTTGACACTGAAGAGGTTATGCAGCTGATACCCGACTCCCATTGAAGACACTTTTCTCTCAAACACATGGACACGCATACATGCACGCATCCCTCTTTTCTTCAGTTTCCTTACACACAAGCCTCTGTCTCTCAGTTTCTTCCTTTCTTCTTTGTTCCCTCAGTCTTTTAATCACTTCTCTGCCATCCTAACACAGATACACAGGAGGTCACACCACAAAAAGATACCACAGGAGAAGTGTTGGAAAACGCTTACATCACCGCTGAGAGGGGGAAAGGGAGGGAGAGAAGAGTGGGAGTGTGGTGGGAGATATACATTTTCTCTTCTACACATCTGCTACCATCTGCATGTCCTTTTCTCTGGTTGCTGCCTCTTGTTTTCATTATTCCTTCTCTTCACCCTTGAGTGATATCGTGGTATTGAAAGACCTATGGCTTCTTTTCAGTCGCCTTGATTGGAGCATATTTCAGTCGTTAATAAAAATGAGTAAACTTTCATCACCTTGAGACGTAAACTCGCTAACCATCCCCACTACTCAGGACACATATAGGTCAGATGTATTAAGCTCCCCTCCAGACTCCTGGAGGTTTTTCCCGTGATTCACAGAAAGTGCTGGAGTTCCCCTTGGATAAAACACACCTCAGATGATGGACCGAAGTGGTCACCATGTCCAAACATAGACTGGGTGTGTTTAAGTGCGCTGGGGTAGGTATGAATTTGAAACAAGAGGAAGTAATATGTGTGTCTGTTTGAACTACAATTAAATTAATGCTTCACTGTTGAATACTTCAATCATTCCAGTTTACAATCATGTCGGTCCTTAATGGAATTTCTTCATCATTTAATCCGATTAGACATCTGTTTAAAGTTGTACTTATTAGCAAATACATTTTTTAATTATGGCCCAATATGTACCAAATAAGAAATAATGTGTATAATAAAGTGTGCCTAACATATTGCGATAACAAGATTGAAAGAAAAAATAAGCAGTAAAAGTATGATGACAACTCTTTACTCTATGTCAGGGGTGGCCAACCAGTCAGAGGTTAAGAGCCAAACATTTTACTATGTTACTGCAAAGAGCCACATCAGACACACAGTCACAGATGCACCCCCACCTCCTTCTCTCTTTTGTTCTCAGCCTTACTCTGTGCTCCTTTACTTTCTTCCTCCTCTCTCTCTCTCACACAGATAAAATAAAAATCTAAAACCACACACACACACACACACACACACACACACACACACACACACACACACACACACACACACACACACACACACACACACACACACACACACACACACACACACACACACACACACACACACACACACACACACACACACACACACCACACACACACACACACACACACACACACACACACACACACACACACACACACACACACACACACACACACACACACACACACTTTTTCACCAATGATTTTCAATGACTTCTCCATGACCTTTACCTAATTTTCCATGACCAAAACAATTACTCTTTCTCAGCAGTACCACTAAAAATGGGTTATTTTAACATGGAACAGGAAAATAAGCAAAATACCGCGACAGTTAAATGCCATTTTACGTTTCATTACTATACGATACACAGTATGTATTATCATTATAGTATTACTATTTCGGCGATTAGATAAAATATAAATTATATAGATGCAACTTTAGTTACATTTCCATGACTTTTGGAAAAATATTGTTTTCCATATCTTTTCCAGGGCCTGGAATTAGCATTTTGAATTTTCACGACTTTTCCAGGTTTTTAATGACCGTAAGAACCCTGACACACATAGCTCTGCTCAGACAGATTTATTGTATGTCACACACCATAATATTGACAGAAATTGAATCAAACCTCTCCTACCAGTATTCAGAGGCCAGTTAACATAACAACATAACAATGAACATTGTGTGCACTCACACACAAACTCTCAGTAAACAAAATTGAAAAGGTTTTTTATTTTACTTTTTTATCTTTAAACAACTTTAAAAGTGCTTCGTTATTTTTTTGAAAAACTGTCTGCTTTTCTGCCTGACTTTTCAAGGTGTTTATCTTCTGCTTGCGAAGTTCCATACCTTTTGGGAAGTCCTGGTTGATGTTAGCATGGAGTGAGGTGAAATGGCGCTGAAGATTTGAAGCCTTGAAATGGGTTAATGCTGTCTGGCATATAAGGCAAAATGGCTTGCAATTGCGTTCGATAAAAAAGCATGAACTCTCCCACTCTACTAAAAACGTCCTATGTTCGTCTTCATATTTTCGCTTAGCTGTGCATTTCTTCCCTGCCATTTTAGGATCAAACTCAGTTCATGGTCAGATAGTGTTTAATCAACGATAGGTTTTCCCCCCCCTCAAAGGTGATTGGTTCACTGCATCGCAGGTATTATTGTGATTGGCTCTTGGGTCACATCAAAATTAGACGCGCTCTCATACTGACACCTGACACCACACATACACACGTAGGGAGAGCCGGCCGGGACGAAAGTAACATGGGACGAAAGTAACACGGGACGAAAGTAACA
The DNA here is from genome assembly GCF_902827115.2 of Pseudochaenichthys georgianus. Lineage (NCBI taxonomy): Eukaryota > Metazoa > Chordata > Actinopteri > Perciformes > Channichthyidae > Pseudochaenichthys > Pseudochaenichthys georgianus. The sequence continues at coordinate 12,978,079 of NC_047514.1, read as the reverse complement.
CGGGGCGAAAGTAACGGAGCGATTTTATCCGAGCCCAAACAACTTTGACCGGCCAAATTGATCAGCATTCAATACTTAACAGAACTACTAAATAGCAGGTTTAACTGTCAGGAGTCCGTGTCTCTCCGCCACACTCACACATATAGAATTCAATATGAACTGAAGAGCCGCATGAAACTGGGCAAAGAGAGCCGCGGGTTGGCCACCCCTGCTCTATGTGATTGTGCGTGACATTGCACATTTTAGAACACAATACAACATTACCACTGATTTTCTATTGGCTTAAAGGTGGGGTAGATAATTTTGGAGAAACCAGCTCGAGTGCGCTAGAATTTGAAAATACACAGCCGGAAAAAATCTGCCACTTCCTTACAGAGCCCCTCCTCCAACACACACGAACGCGCACATGACCAATGAGGGCACGAGATAAGTTTGTGCACAGATGGAAGGCTGACAGGCAGGTAGGCCATCCAGTTACTTTAGCCGGGCCGGCTAAAATGATTGGTCGTGCTTTTTACAGTACTACGGCTTCCACAGATATTCATTGCTATCGGGATGTTAAGAGCATTCCATGGAATATAAGAGAAAGTGTATCTCGAGCCGGCTTCTCAAACTTACCTACCCCACCTTTAACAACAGCGGATCTTCTCTCAACGCATCTCTCTCTGTCGCTCATCCACATATTTTAACCAGTGGTATAATAGATCATTTGTGCAACTCAAAATATGTAATCTCCATCTTTCATGACTTAGGGAGCAGCCAGACGCAGACACATCATAATTAATTGTTGAGGTTCTACATATGTTTCAATCAACCCATTAAAAAGAATGCCCAAAAAAACCTTTTTTATAGGGTGCATATAAAAGCATTCTGTTGCCAAGTCCATCCCCGGACATACACTAAATCTGTAGGCTTAGACTTAATCCACAGCTGGCAAAACACAGGTCCATAAAAGGCTTGAAAGTAAACATCAAGTGAACCTTCTCAATTTAAAGTGATTGAGGTCATTTCTGGACAACTCCACAAGACACTTGTATCTAAACTGACAAAAAACTAAAGAGAAAAGCTTACAGTGCAATACAGAGCCTCCTGTTGATAGAACAGCCACTGACAGCTGGAACAGCGTCTATGAGCGCCTGTGTAAACAGATACATCTTAAATACAGTTTGCGATTGTGTGGGGACTTGGCATCAGATCATCCAGGATCAATAAACATTCAAACAGACCAATGACATGGACTGTTTAAACATTTTACAAAATAGACCAGATGGACCACTAAAGCAATTACTAATGATATCTTTCTCTCTTTACACCCAGAGAGCTGTTCTAGGTCACAAACTACCTCCCTACATGATCCATTTTACAACCAAACTGGCCACGGTTCAGTCAGTCGGTTTGAATGCAGTCTCAGACATCCCATATGCCTGTGAATGATTTAAACCTTAATTCTATAATATAAAAAGAAAGTATGTTTTCTCCCATGAAACAACACAAACAAAGCAGTTGGGCAAATATTGAAAACACATTTAGCATGGAATACATCCTTGTTGAACCACAAATACTTCTGGTTTACATATATTCATCTTGTGTCAACCAACAGGGCACCTACAGTGCATACCTTACACAACACTCTGGCTGTCAACATACATATACAAGTACTCTGTGTGTGCACATAACAAACATTTATACGCAGCGATGAAATGCAAGCAACGCGTAACAAAATGTCTCCCATCTGCCAGTTATTTTTCGTTTGAAAGTCAGTAAATGGAGGCATGGGAAAATGTGTAAAATGTTTGCTCTCAGAACGAACATAATATTATGAAAAAATATCCTACCACAGTTGCATAGCAGACATATTTCCAAGGATTTCCATCCCAGTGTTTGTGTCTGACGGCCACAGTGAGGCTACATCAGCTTCAGAGGCTTTGAGTGTGATTTCCCTTCATTTGCATAGGCTGGGTTTCCTAACCATTCAGCGTAAATACAATTTTGTTTCCTTTTGCATTTCTCTTTGCCCCTACAACTCTCGCCTAGCCACAAGAAAATAACAAACTGATGCTAAGTGGTCTTGGAAGATGTTTCAATACACATTTTGTTTCTCTGAACTTTATGATGCTTTAATGACACATATGCACAAACATACAGATACTGAGATACACACACAGAGAAACCACTCTAAAATGAATCCCGCCTTACTTCAGAGAATATCACATCCACACACACACACTTCTTACCACTATATTAACCACCCCTTGCCTATTTTCACCCCCGCCCTAATTTCCCTCTTTTCCCATCCTTCCATCCCGACCTTTCGTCAATTAACGACCAGAGGTTGCGAAGCAGCTGGACAATAAAAGCAGCTTAAAAGGACACACTCCCACGATGTTTACGTTAGCCAGCCATGAGCAGTAATGAAATTGAACAGTAAAGAGGGCAGTTGTGTTGCTCACTGGCCAGGTTAGTGTGTCTACATTTATCTCTGACTGTCACAGTCCAAACGATGTGAGGACAGTCAGGGGCAAACGCTGTGTATGTTTGTGTGTGTCTCTATGGGACCGTGTATTCTGGAGAGGCCAGGGTCCGGGGGCTTTTAAGACCCCGCTCAATAACACAGTTTCTCCAAACAAGCTGTTAGGAGGATCAGATTAGACATTAAGGGAGGGAACTTGCTCTAGATGAAGGATGAAAGTGTTACTGCTTGTTGAGAGGTTCACTATTCGTAACGGAGACTGATGCTACACCATCACTCTACCGGTAGATCTAAAAAGATTAGTGCTGCAGTAGTATATGAGGAAGATGGATCTCAAATGTAATAGTTTATAACTTTTAGTCAAGGTTGATGGTGGTTAATAAAAACAAACAGAAAAACATATTATTAAAAGCAAGACGGCTTTCTTTTCCAAGCTTGTGGGGCAAAAACTAATGATCTGATTTATTACTACTTTATGTTGACCTTACTTTAATAAAAAAGGATGCATACTTCTTAAACGTCAAATATTTTTAAAAGTGACATCCCAATGTATTTTTCATTATGAAAAGCTGGAGGTGCTACAAGAATACTGTGAAATTATCAAAACAATGAATCTAGAGTGGAATATATCCCATATTCAGGAAATGTACTTTAGTTTAGACAAGCAATTGCTGCTATTACTTTTTTTTACATGGTTATCGTTTAAAGCCAGCAGTTTTAAAGCCAGCAGTTTTAAGCCATAGTATAATAAGGTTCACTACAATGTGCTTGGTTCTTAATTTCCTCAGGTCTGGTAAGTCAAAGTATGAAACTGAATTACTTGACCTAATGCCTTTGTAATAATTGGACACAATTAGTTGTGTTCATATGTCTGTTGAGCACAACAAGCAACAACGTAGTTTGATAAGACTTCGCAGTGAGGTCACGAGATTCCATGAATTGGGACTCAAGTTAACAACTATTAATAGCATCAACTGTGGTGAGTTAAGGGTGTATACATCCATGTTGCATGTCAGCTGAGTAGCAAGTATGGCATGTAGTTCAAGTTCAGACTGACAAATGGTAGAAAGACATGTTAAACAGATGTCGATGCTGCTATAAATGCTTGTGGAACGGTTTCATCCCGTAGCACAGCCACATCCTCTGGCTTGATTTTGACAGACACAGACAGACAATTCATCTGTGGTAGGAGGGCGAGCTACACATCTCTCCAATCACACATAGTTTCATCTGCAAGCCTTTCATCGGGGATTACTTCATGTACGGCTATGGGCCTTCTCCCTAGAGTCTGTGGGTTTTGAGCTGCAGATAGTTTTGAGGGCTGCAGGGTCTGAGGTTGGCGCTCATCACACGATCAAACACACTGCAGAAAGACTTGTGCCAGTAGCCTGCTATGTGTAGCATTGATTTAAAACGTGTTTCTTCAAACCAACAGTGCTAGAGACAGCATGGTTTATATAGTGATGAGTGAAGATGAACTGTTGCTGTATAGCATTACATCCCATTTGCCAAGTGCAGTTTCAGGAATTTACGAGTAAATGTAGTACAGTACACTTTAATTTGAGTTCATTTGGTGTCAGCTATGACCTTAACACTAAGAAAGAACAAGTAGCCTACTGCAAAGTATGGGGGATGCTGAACTATGCCCATGTGCCTCATGGCAGGCCCGGTCTGGCCATCGGTAGGACCGGGAGGTTTCCCGATGGCCTGGCCTGTTAAGTGGGCTGCTGGCCTGAGGAATTTTTTTTTTATGTATGTATTTTGAACGCAACGCTGCGCAAATGTGGGTCTGACTCTGCCTCACAGAGGGTGACTGGCTGTCTACATGATGTGGCCTGCCGACATGGCCACTTTCATACAGATCATACACTAATGCCCTCGTTTGGTCACCATTTATGTAAACAAATATTTCCATTTGAAGGGGGAGTGATTAGTCAAATATGCATGAATAATAAAAAAATAGTTTTTAACTAGGTGAAAAAAGGTAAGATAAACTTAACAACGTGTTGAGAGCTAAAAGTCGTTGCTGCTGCCTCAAAGAGGAGCAGGGAGGAGAGGAGGGAGACAGGTGAGGCTGGTTCAGGAGCCCAGACACACTCACAACTATAAATGAACCAAAAACAAATAAATAAACAAGTTACAATGTTTTTTCATATTGGATATGGTATGTTATTTGTTATGGCCATGTTCTTAGGATTTTATGATTGTTTAAATGTATACAGTTATGTTTCATATGGGTGTAGTCTCTTTATTTCCCCTTCAAAGTGCATCAGATTGATGCATTTAAGTCCAACATTACATTACATTACTCTGAGAACTGGGGTTATGTAAGTAACCTATAGTTCTCATTCATAACACTCCGTTCGATGTCTCACTATGGGAAATTGTAGCTCCCGTATTGCCAGACGAGCTTATCTCGAAAATCACCAACCAACCAGTCCCGACTCAACAAGGTGCCCAGCACTGCTCGGGCCACGCTTGGAGCGGAGACGTCTAGCCTGTAAAAGCGGACAAAAGTGAGCGGCGAGGACCAGCTCGCCGCTGCACAGATGTCTTGGATGGAAACACCCTTGAACAAAGCCCAGGATGTAGCCAGGCCCCGAGTCGAGTGAGCCCGCAGACCCGAAGGTGCTTGCAAACTCTGACTCGTATAGGCCAAAGCAATTGCCTCCACAATCCAGTAGGAGAGCCGTTGCTTAGTAACAGGCTTGCCCTTGTGAGGGTTAGCCCAGGACACAAAGAGTTGGTCATTAAGACGAAGCTCCTTTGATCTGTCCATATATGTGCGTAAAGCACGGACTAGACACAACAGATCCTGCTGCTGCTCCCCCGAGGAAACCAGCGGCGGAGGAAATGCCTCAATGTCAATTGGGGTACACAAACCAACCACCTTTGGTGTAAAGGCAGGGTTGGGCTTCAACAACACTCTCGTTTGCCTTGGGGCGAACTGAGTGCATGAAGGATGTACAGACAGCGCATGAATATCACTGACCCGCTTGGCGGATGCCAGGGTCAGTAACAGCACTGTCTTGAGTGACAGATGTTTCATGTCAGCTCCTTCCAGGGGTTCAAATGGGGTCATTCTGAGCCCATTTAAAACCACTGCCAAGTCCCATAAGGGCACCAGTGACCTGGAGACAGGGAGGAGCCTGCGAGCTCCCTTCATAAAACGGCAGACCAAAGGATGTTGGCTAGCCGTCTTACCCTCAAAGCCCACATGGCATGCAGCAATAGCAGCCAGGTACACCTTGATCGTGGAGAAAGCTCTGTGTTTATCGATCAAGTCCTGTAGGAATGATAAAATCACCCCGACAGGACATTGAAAAGAGATGTGTCCTTCTTGAAGGCACCACTCCTCAAACACCCTCCACTTATGCGGCTTTCACACCAGCGCTTTTCAGTTTCTAGCTCCGAGCGGGAGCTTTTCTGGTTCAGCTCCGGTTTCCCTTTTCAGCTCCCGCTCTGTGCACACCGCCCACTGGCGCCCCAGAGCTGCCCTTGCTGCGTCATGACGTCACCGTTTACATCGCTGATTTGCTCCCTAACGGCAGCCATTACGGCAGCTCACAACAACAACAACAACTGCGTCGGGTCGATGATCGTGTTGCTTTTAATCACACGAAGCCAGAATAAATTGAATAACGACTTCTCCAACCTTATGCTTTGCTCCAGAGTGCCGTGGTTCATTGTTTATTAATGTGTTTCTGCAGCATTTACCGACCGCTGCAGTGCTGGCTGCTCTTCCACGGGAGTTTATTCTCCCGTTAGCTCCCGGTTAGCTCACACTGCAGCGGTATTCACTGTCCGACTCACACAAGCAGCTGATGCATATCCCCAGTTCCCCTTAGCCTAAGTGAATGTGTGTCAGTCTGAATTGACACTGTTTGGTATCACAACGCTGTTATGAAAGTTTCTCTGGTATAAAACGGGTGAGGTTAGCATAGCAACCGAAGCTAAACTGACTACTTGCATCTGATAGCTGCAATAATACAAAACAACACGTCTGCCTCTCTCCACAATGATCGATAACAGCGAACGGATGGTCAAAGTAAGGCACAAATAAACAGAATCACACGAAGCCTGGTTAGTGTTGCCTGACTTTATAAAGTGTGTTTATAGGCACTACTGCTTGTAGGCAGGCATAACAGTCGACCCATGTTCAGGGGAGGTGGGTTTAGTTTCCTGCACGCCTCGACGTAAGAGAGACGTAAGCGACGTCACCTCTTAGCTCCAAAGCTCTTGCCTCTGGACCGACAATTTTTTGGAGCTGGAAATGAAGCGGATTCCGGAGCTAAGAGCCGGCGCAGCTCCAGTGTGAACTGGAAAACCCGGCGCTTTTCAGGCTCTAGCTCCGAGCCGGAGCTGAAAAGGCGCTGGTGTGAAAGGGGCATTACAGTCGTAAAGAGACCTGGTGGAGGAAGCTCTCGCACTCTGAATAGTGTTTATCACCTTCTGAGGGAGTCCCACTGTATTCAGATTGTACCACTCACGGGTCAGGCCCATAGTGCCCCGCGCTCTGGGCGTGGGTGAAGGATCGCCCCCGCCGCCTGAGACAATCTGTCCCTGCGTAGTGGGGGCTGCCATGGCTGCCCGCACAACAGCTGATATATCTCCGCCAGCCCGTACGTTGTGGGCTAGGGCGGAGCCATCAGGATAAGTGTGTGGCGTTGCTCCTTCACTCTGGCCAGAGTTGGGGGTATCAGAGCCAGGGGTGGGAACGCGTACAGAAGACCCGGAGGTCAATCATGTACGAGTGCGTCCACGCCTAACGGTGCGTTTAAATCATGCATTAAAGAGAACAGCTGTCATTGAGCATTTTACCTTTATGCGAACAGATTTAACGCGGCTCTGCCGTAACGCACCCACAGCGGACTCACGATCCTTGGATGTGGAGTCCAGTCTGCATAGAGTGGTGCACCTCTGGACAGTAGTTCTGTCCCGAGGTACATCACTCCTGGTACATGCGTCGCTCTCAGAGAGAGGAGACGTCTTCCGCTCCAAGGGATCAGTTTGTGTGCCAGTGTGTGTGACTGGAGACAACGCAACCTTCCTTGGCGGTTCATACACGATACTGTGGTCGTGTTGTCTGTCCTCACGAGGACATGGTGTCCTCTGAGAGAAGGCAGAAAGCGTTTTAGGGTGGGGAACACCGCTAAAAGCTCCGGGTGATTTACGTGCGCCCGCTGGAGGTCTCTGCTCCAGAGACCCCTCACCCGGCGACCTTCCTAAATACCCTATCAGTCTGTCAGACATGCGTCCGTGGTGACCACCTTCCGTGAAAGGACAGCACCCGTAGGCGCGCCCCGTACTAGAAAAGTCGGGTGCGGCCAGTGGCGTAGTGCCACTACGCATTTCATAATAACCAATACTCTCCGCACGCCGTGGCCGGCACTGCGCATGCGCGTGACGGTGGTGCCCTCAGGACCCCAGCCAGCACTGCGCATGCGCGTGACGGTGGTGCCCTCACGACCCCAGCCGGCACTGCGCATGCGCGTGACGGTGGTGCCCTCACGACCCCAGCCGGCACTGCGCATGCGCGTGACGGTGGTGCCCTCACGACCCCAGCCGGCACTGCGCATGCGCGTGACGGTGGTGCCTTCACAGACCCGTCAATTGTCCGCCCTTTGAGAGAGGCCGTAGCTGCTCTCAGAAGGGGAACAGTTGACGGACTGTTTATTGTTTTTATTTTTCCGAGCTGCGCCCTTGGCTCTAAGCCTGGATGCGTCAGCGGAAAATGTTTTATGACAGAAAAATCATGTGACATGTGTTAATGCGGACTTGAGGATGGTGTTGAGGCATCTGTCGAGGCGGCGGGAACACAATTAGAGCTGGGGAACCGTAGACTTCCAGCTCTGTCACAGAGGGGAGAAGGAGGGGCTGTCAGGCCGCTCGCTTCTTCTTCCTCCTCGACTGCTGGCCGAAATTCTGGGTTGGCTGCAGCCGGAACCGGAGATTTTCTAGACCAGCTCGCCCTCGTCCCCTGCCTGGGCTGGGGACTCGGGCGGACTGCGACCTCTGCGTTTTCGGTATTTTGAACCGAGCAGGGTTCGGGGCAGCTTGGACGAAGGGCTGCCGCAGCGAAGGGCTGCCGCAGCGAAGGGCTGCCGCAGCGAAGGCAGCGGCTGGGCCCTTCGAGGGAGGCAGAGGTGGAGGGCCTCGTCCTCCTTCTTTTTCGACTCGCATCTCTTCTGCATGGAGGCAAGAGCGGAGCCAAAAATCCCCACGGGAAAGATGGGCATGTCAAGCACATCCTCCTTTTCCCGGTCTGGGAGGTTGGTGAGGTTGAGCCATCTAGCTCTTTCCTGCACCACCATGATCCCCATTGTTTTGCCCGTGGCCTGGACGGCGCAGCGTTGGACACGGAGATAAATGTCTGTGACCGGGGCCAACTCGTCCAGAACGGCCGGTCCAGGATTACTCGACATATCCTCACAGAGCTCCGCTTGGTATACGGTTAGCAGTGAGGAAACGTTCAGAGCCCTGGCGGACAACGCTGCGGCTCTGTAGGACCGTTCAGTCATGGTCGACTGGAAACGGTCCACCTTCGCTGGCAGCGTGGGGTTCCTGCTTGGTGATGGGCCCATCCTCGGTAGTAGGTGGGCTGCCACCAGCAGTTCCATCGGCGGTATGCGAAGCAGGCCGAGCCTCTCCATACCGTTGCAGTCTAGGGAGGAGACACCCTGGATTGGGGCCTTGTTGCTAAAGGGTCGGTCCCTCCACGAGACCGACACCTCATCCAACATCTCCGGGAAGAGTTGCCTCCTTGTCCTCGTTGCTTGGGGAGAATGTTTCCCCTCGTAACGGGACCTGGCGGTCTCCTTGGCCATTTCGGGCCACGAGATGTCTAGCCTGGACGCAGCGCGCTGACACGCGGCCTGCAGGTCCATGCTCAGACAGGGCGAAGCTGGTGTGCTATCGCCCGGGAGAGCAGCCATCGCTCCTGGCTTTGCCATTTGAGCCGATGACATGAAGATATCTTCTTCTTGCTCATCCGAATCAGACAGGAGGGACTCAGAGGTGTCCTCTTCGTACTCCATGTAGTCTAATTCCAGGACATCCTCCGCGGGCGAGAGCATGGTGAGGTCTTGCCGGGAGCTCCCGCCTGGTGAGGCGTGGGGCTCCGTTGCCGCGTATCTTGCCACCACCGGGTCCTGGCCTGACACGGCGTGGGATCCCGGTTCCGCAGCTGCCGCTGTTAGTGAGCCCCAGACCGACACAGTGAGGGGCTCAGTCTCTGCGGCGGACGCCCCCGTGTCTTGATTGCCAAACGGCGAATCAGTGGACATGAGGGAGTCCTGTTCCAACAAGCTAGCTTGGTGTGCTAGCCGTCGGTGGAGGCTCTTTCGGGTGAAAAGGGCACAATGCCTGCACGAGCCGGGGTTGTCGATAGCCTCCTGGGCGTGTTCCAGCCCGAGGCAGGACGAGCAGACCTGGTGTGAGTCTGTGCCTGCTATCTTCAACCCGCAGCCGCATGACCGAGTCCCTGACTCCTCTGGTGTGAGGCGTCCATCTTGTTCGCCTCGTGGCGTGGAGAGGACCCGCGCGTAACAGGTACGTCGTTGAGAGAAAAGTATTACCAACCCATCCTTAATCCGGAGAAAAAGGGACGGTGTGGGTGCTTTGTTCTCAAAGAATATTGACTGGTGTGTCAATATACTTCTAATCCTTTTCTACTCCGTGAGAGAGAAAAAGAAAAGCGTCCTCGCTACCGTGGTGACGGTAAGCTAGTAAGCTAGCTAGCAACAGGTGCGTAGCTAGCATGAAAAAAAAAAATCAGACCTACCTTACTTTCCGGGGAAGAGAAGGGCGAGGTCGATTTCAATACTAACTGGCGTTAGTATTACCGGCTTCCTGCAAAGCAGAAGGAGTAGCCAGCGAGCGCCCGTCGACCGAAATGGTTATATTTGGGTTCAGTCTGTGGACCGTTCAGCTTGTCCGGCTACTATAGAGATGTGCTCTGAAGCGAGAAGAGGTGTTTGAATGACGCATGCGTCGTGGCGCAAGCTACTTATAGGGGGTGATTCCCTGACGTTGACGTCAAGATCACCAGCCAATCAGGATTGGCATAATGAGATTGATTCTTCTGTTTGCTCCGCGATGAGGCGCATCCCATAGTGAGACATCGAACGGAGTGTTATGAATGAGAACTGGTAGTGGCCTGGCTGGGTGTATAATTCCCAGCCTGACTTATTGTCCCAGTCCGGCCCTGCCTCATGGTGTGGCTCATTTCCAAACACAGCACCTCAAGACATTGAAAAACATTTATTATCCTCAACAATCCACCTGTTATGCAGCCTCAGTCTTAGACTAAGCTCTTGTGAACCATTGGCTTAACAATTGGCTGACAATCTTCCATAAAACAGTAAACGAAAAACAGATTATCAATGTTGCAGTTGAGTGAAGCAGCAGCAATAGGTCGACATAAATATTTAAACAAAGCAAGCTGGCAGAACAAACAATAGAGGACATCGTATTTACATATTCACCAACACTTACAAACACCCATAGTGTCAGAAAGCATCTCGTGCAGACGTGCCTTAAAAACATTCAGAGAAATAAAATTGCTCAATTTCAATTTTGACTGTAGGCTGTTGTTCCAAGCAAGTGGAGCTGTGCACATAAAAGCCGTCTTACCTAAGACAGTCCTCACTCTTGGCACATCTAACAAGACCACATCCTGCGATCTCAGACAATAGCTGCCCGCAACTTTCTGCTTTACTAGAGAACAGATGTAATACGGGAGTTTGCCCAACATAGCTTTATAAATAAAAGTGTACCAGTGACTGAGCCTCCGTACAGAGAGTGATGGTAAACCTGCCTTGGTATACAGTGTACAGTGATGTGTAAGCGCTTTACAATTTGTGACAAATCTCAGAGCACTGTGATACGCAGCATCCAATTTGCTCAGGTAATTGGCAGGTGCAGTCATATACAACAAATCACCATAGTCCAGCACAGGTAAAAAGGTCACAGTGACTAGCCTTTTCCTGGCCTCAAGCAAGAAACAGGACTTGTTTCTGAAAAAGAACCCTAGCCTAACCCTCAGTTTTTTAAGCAGGTTATTGACATGAAGTTTAAAAGAGAGAAAATCATCAAGCCAGATACCAAGGTATGTGTAACAGGCAACAACTTCAAGTTTTGTTCCTTGCGTAGTTACAATATCTAAAACAGGCTCTGGTGTCTTTTTTGCTTTTGAAAAGAGCATTACCTTGGTTTTATCCACATTTAAAAGAAGCTTTAATTCAGAGAGCTGAGTCTGAATAGTGTTAAAAACGGCCTGTAATTTAACAACAGCCTCTTTAATGGACATTATCACCTACGCTGTTAATATATATGGAGAATAAAAGTGGTCCTAAAACAGAACCTTGTGGTACACCATTAGAAATGTTTAACCACTCAGAAGACAGTCCATCAAAAATGAACACATTGGGACCTTTCAGAGAGGTAGTTCACAAACCACCCCACTGCATGGCTGGATATGCCAATACTGAGTAGCCTCTGCTTTAAAATGCGATGATCAACGGTGTCAAACGCTTTAAAACATTTCACCAATGCTCAGTTTATAATGTAGGTATTCAGTGTTTGGACAAAATATATTTTTAAAAAGTACATAACATGAACCTCATAACCACCAAAGCAAATTATTTCAAGACCAGCCAATTAAGCACCATAGACTCCTGAAGACAACTATTTCCATGCACGCAAACAAAAACGGACCAGTAAACTTGAAATTCATTCACAACAACAGCATTAGCAGCAGGAAGAAGGAAATAAATGAATAAACTAAATGTGGTACTTAGCTAGTTGAAGTGAAGCAGGATCCTCTCAGTCCTTCCAGAGGCCAAGCGGCAGTCCCGAGTTAGCAAACACCTGACGGGAAACCTCCTTTGTACTTGAAGTGGCGTCCAAATGAAGGCTCCTTCCTGACACCAAACGTCCACTTTGTTTGGGTAATGACATAATACATCCGTAAAGCGTAAAACAACCGAACGGGCGGTTTTTATTTTTTTAAATGCGACATTGCAGTTTTACAGAGGAATCATTTGCTTGCAATTTAGCATCACTGCTAACGTGTGGGCTTAGCGCTTTAAATTGATTATCATTTGCAACAGGTGTGTCCGGTGCATGTGGTTCATTAAACATGTGTTGTATGGTAAAACATCACACCGCTTACTTTTAAGAGCTTTTTCACATACACAACGCTATCAGTTTATAAAAGAGGAATTGTTCCAAATTGAACTTCATAGGCCTTTATACAATAAGAGAAATAGCCGATCAACTACCATACCTTCATAAAGTAAGACAATCTGAACACTTTGAATACATATTTTCTTCTCACACATTCATGGTTACTGACCTTATCACATGAAATCAACATACTAACCCTCACGATCAACATTATAAAATACCCTCCATGTCAAATTGCATGCAAAGCCAGGCAAAACAAACTTTTCCTCTTTTTTTTTTACAGGAAGACAGACTATTTCTGTAGGGAGAAGATATACAGGTTTATTGTGTGACTAGACCATGCTGGCCATCTTTCAGCACCCTGAGTAAATGCTGGTGGTGTGACAATAGACCAGCTTGATCCGAGGAGGCTGTCACCTCAATGCTTATCACTCTTGGATCTTCATGCTATTACACACCAATAAGACACACATGACCTTTGTCAGCACCTGAGACCCTCCACATGCTTATTTCATTAGAAATAAATACCTTCAAGAAATAATCTTCTGAATTTAGATGAAGCTAAACTCATTTAAAAGGATAACAAATCCAACTAAATATTAATATCTCAACCCATACTCTTGTAACTATCGCTGGATCTTGCCTCAGCTGTGGGAGTGACAGTTCTCTTTAGATCTCCTCCAGCCTGAGCGCAGATAACAGCCTGTCTGAGTGCTACTTGTTACAGGATGAAGCCACCCTCATCTCACACACATGCAATCCCCATCTTCACAAATGTATCTTCAGTGTAATCTACTCCATCTCTGTAGCAGCACTCCCCTTCTAAGTACCTCCAGCTCACTCTCTGCTGATGAATAGCAATCAAGTGCCGCTTGTAGGTGAAAATGTCACTTAAACCGTTATTTACATTTCAGTCATTATCACAACCCTCATGACGGGCTCATGCGATCCCAGTCTGTTGCACTTTGAGGTTTCAGGGGTGGCTTTCCGAACCAGGGAATCCTTTTTCCTTGCTTTCCCTCATCGAGACTTAGCTATTGTGCACATCTTCATTTTTGAAAAAGAGGATCAATGCACGACACCTGTGGAAGGACAGCAAACCACTTCCATGCTGTGTCTCAACAGCTTATCCAGACTTATTTTAAGTAAAAGTTTAGGAATATTTCTGAAAGAATGTGCCATCTTGAGCTCTTCAGTACTTAATTTCCATGTATGTGTGATACAAAATTGGAAACAGCAACATGGCAATTCAACAAGTTCACCCTGAAACATCTACAGTAATTTACCTTTATTTATTTTTAAATAATTTATTTTCCTTTCAAAATGTTCAATATAGTTTTTTTCTTTCTGATGCACCTGGAACTTCCCCCCCCCCCCGGTCAGTAGCTTTAGATGGCCTTAAAAGTAACCCTAAACTTCTTATGCATATAGTGTTTACATTATTTGGTGTACCCTCTGTAAATCAGCACTCCACAGGTGAAGTATGTGTGCAAGTCAAGTACAAGTCCTTCCTCTCATGATCCTTCACCCAGGTAATTGCTGCAAATATTTGCGTTTTGAACCCCGCGGTGCCAAATTGGGCAGGTAGCATTACCATCAAAGCTGTGGTAGACCTAAGGGAAAACGTAGGGATCAACTTGTTTATTATTTAACAGAATCAAGTCAACAGAGTTTCCTTAACAGTCGTGAACAAAATGACACCCTTAGGCAACATCTAGTGTAAATACAGGTTTATTAGGGATGAAAATGTTCCATGACGAACAGGAGGATAAACATTCACAGTACATTTCATCTCTACAACACCGTGCACTGAAACATTGTACAACTTCAAAACCCCATTGTTGCTCCTCACAAATTTGGTGCTTCTATACAAAAATACTTTCCATAAGAAGCCGACAATATATATGAGGGGTATTACATGGCACATTGGCAAAAATATTAATATTCCCCGTCTCCCTTGATTTGATCAAAACCTCAAACATGGCAACAAGCTACAAATATTAAGCAACAAGCTTAGCCTAAATTTCCCTAAAGACTGCACTTGTGCAAATTGAAGCATAATAACCTCTCATGAGCAGAAATGACATCAGCAGCTCTACACTTGCATCACATACGGTAAACTAGCCAGCGGCAAACGGAGGTCTGATGGTTGAAAATGTGATGGAAACACAAAAACGGAAGGCAATTGGTCAGGTTTAGGAAACATGTAAGTTGACTGGTTGAATTAAGGTGTGGTAGGTGGAAATAATGTGAGAAATCCTGTGGTAGATTCAGTTCAAGTTGATTGGTCAGATGATGGTCCTCTGGGTATTTATTGGTAGTTTTACGGAGAGGTAGGATAGTTGTCATAGTAAATGTATCAGGGCCCAAGGTTACACTATAACAACTCTCTTAGTACGTACATAGATTTCAATAGTATCGAAGACTGCAGGCCTGTCATTATAAGACCGTATTGTTCCTCAAACATTGTAACAGGAAACCATCTAATTAATCTACTGTATCATGACCATCAAAACTGTGAACAAGTATAAGTAATGGAAAAGGATGGGAGCAATCCAACTTAGTTAAAAGTAAAAGTTGATAGACTATTGTTAACTTGATGGACTATGTTTTTGGTGTTTTAAGTTCGGTATCGAGTGAGAGCTACTGTCATTTTGTCAGCGATCTTTCAAGAATTACTAAAGTTGTAATATAGAAACTATATCTGCTGTAAATTCTATCCAGATTCATTGTAAAATGGGAAATGTTGGCACTTTTGTTTTCATAGCAAAAGGTAAAAAAAGGACTATTTTAATTTAAAAAAGCTTAATAAAAATGTTGAATTATTCATGTATTCTGAAAATGTGACGACAATTTCAAATTGAATGAATTAAATTCAGCGCTGCTTTAGACTCTTTACATAACAGTCAGGTTAATCATTTTGTTTACAAACAGTGATTCTTCATTTCCCTCTACAAAAATAATGAGGACACATATTGGAGTGGATAGAGCCACAGTCAATTGAGAAAGAGAAAAAAAACACCCTTCTTTACCGCAAAGGCCAAAGGCTATCATCATACGTACTGTAACATCAGAACCACACAAGATGGTGTGATGCACCTGGTTTAAAGACATCATTAAACCAAATCAGAGTGTTTCTTTTTTAGGATCATACAGTCTTTACTAGCATTACATGACAGCTGTGGTATCACACTTAAAAAGGTGTGACTGGATCTTTAATGTTTTTGGATCCATGTTTGATTGGTTCACCAACGGCAACAGTGGAGTTCACAGGACACGTGTGCAAGTGAAAAGCAAAAAAAGCAAAAAGAATGACCACATTTATATAATGGGCTATTGCTTCTAAAATGTGTTTTGTTAGTTTTATGATTATTATGAGACCAAATACAAACATCTCTAACACCATATACAATTGGAATTGAAAGGACTTGTTGATCTGCTTTTTTTCCTTTTCACTTGTACAGAAAAATTATTTGTGGCATAAGTTTTCGTGCAAATAAATCTATCGAAGGGAATACAATACCTGGGAGAAAACAATGTAGGGTAACATTTAAGTCTCTCATACCTCTTTCTCTTTACATCTCAGCTCTTCTTCTTTTAAATTCCAATTCATCTACATTTTCAACTATAGACTATTTCCTAATAGAGACATTTCCTATATCTAACATCTTAATGCATCTACATTTCTGAAGGTTTACATTAATATGAAGAAGTTGCCCCCCCGATTACACACACCACATGTGAATAGTTGACATACCATTCCTATAATATCCAAAAATAAAAAGACATCCCTGTAAATATGAATCTTATTACATTACCTAATCAAAAGCACTAAGAGAAGAACAACAGTGCATGCATTGCTTGGCTCATACTGCACAAGTGCATTTTTAACAACCACATTGCAATGTTTTTCATTAATAGATGATAGGATGGGTGTGCCAACATCTATTAAATCATCTTTGCTCAATTGTTCGAGTCACAATGGGACAAAGATCATCTTAATGTGGGGTATATTTTTTGAAAAACCGTTTGAATCATTGTCTTCGACCTTCCTCGCTCCCTGTGTGCTTCGAGTGGAGGTGCTCGTCTTACTCGTTCTGGGCCTCGCGGATCTTGGCCTGCAGCGCGTCACAAGTCTTCTTGGCGTCGCCTAGCAACATCGCAGTGTTGGGCTTGTAGAAGATGGGGTTGTCAACAGCTGCGTATCCCACACCCAGGGAACGCTTCATCACAACCACCTAGAGTGCAAGAGAAACACATAAAAAGACACCCACACACACACACACATTCTTAAGCATCTAATAGGAAGAGTCAATGTGAAAATACGGATGAAGCAGATATAAGAAATAGGTTTGTGGAGATGCAAAATTATATTTTAATCCAAGCCATTTTTCTTTCTAAGGTAAAACTGTAAATTATCCTTTTATCTCAAAATAAATCTGGGATGTTTGAAATGTAAAAAAGAAAACACTAACAGCTGTTGTTATAACATATTAAACAACAATGATTACAATACAAAAAAAATCTACAATCATCAATTCAAAACTGATTTGGCTAATTAAATTATAACTTGCAACTCTTTTAGACAACATTAATTCAATAAAAGTATTTTTTTTACACAAGTCGTACTTCAACAAAGGTCTTAAAGTAGTGTAAGTATTTCCAGACAGTGTGTGTTCTCACATGACTCATGCGTTTGTAATTGAGCGCCTAAGAATATATTTTAAAAGCACTCTTTTATGAACCCAGTTTTTATCTGTGCACCTGTATGTGTGTCTGTGTTTGTGTCCATGTGAGGTAAGGGTAGAATGTCCTCTTTGATTTCCCCAGGGGAAAGTGTGTGTGGATTTCAGAGCGGTGCCAGTGGGATGCTCCGAATGTCGTCATTCCACGGCGACACAGGCACCGCTAATTGGATCAGGATGGGACTGCACCTGGAACGGTCTGATTCTGTGTGTGTGTGTGTGTGTGTGTGTGTGTGTGTGTGTGTGTGTGTGTGTGTGTGTGTATGCAATTCTTCAGATGTGTGTGTGTCTGTGTGTGTCTTCAAAAAGAGGCCTCTCTACGGGTGTTGACTCCAGCATTCAGTTGAGACGATAAAAAGCAGTCCAGTTGTTAAATCTTCCATTCCTCTTTACCTTTTGGGGCTTCAGGACAACCTCATAATCACACATGCATGTACCAGATGTCTCACCTGCTTAGACTTCCAGACCTCCAGCACCGGCATGCCAGCAATGATAGAGTTGGGATCTTCCTGGGAGGCTGAGTTCACCGTGTCATTGGCACCGATCACCATGACCAGGTCCGTTTCTGATTGGAAACATAACAAATTAAGATCAGATATCATGTCTCCTTTTACTTTGTGTTTATAAACACATTTGTTTTGGTTCTTAAACCCTGTCCGATCATTCCCTTATCAAACCTTATTTGCTTTCCTCCCAACGGTCTGAATAAGTTGCTAAATATGTCCCTAGTGGTAGGAAAAATAAAGTGATAGATTTTTTCTTTTACAAAAGTGGCTCCAACAATAATTCCACTCTGAAATACTGGAGGGGAAAATGTACTCTTTGCCACTTAAATGTGGTCAGAGTTCGACTAGCCGTTTAGCTTTAAGCTTTAAATGTATCTCCAACTCCATATTTTAGATGCCACTAACACATTTTTTTAAAGCTGCAACAAAAACCAACATGCTAGGTCACAATAACTTTTGTATAAATCAGTTAACATCATGGTAGGTAGCGTATATAAAATGGTATATTACGGGCGAAGTCTTCATTAATCTCTTCCATTTCCAGGACAATATCATATGGGACACCAGCTTCAGCCAACAGCACGTTGAGCTGACCGGGCATACGGCCGGCCACAGGGTGAATACCAAACCTGTGGAAAGGTGAGATGGTTACAAAGAGGTTACAAACAATGTGTTATTCATTTTTGAGTGTGGGCGCATGTGTGTGACTTGGTATTCATTGTTCTCAAACTCAAATAGCCATGAAATGTTACCAGGGTATGATATTAACACTGAATTCTGGTGATTCTGACTAATCACTGCTGAGCTTTATTTATTTTTTATTTGGTGAGTTAAGGCCGATTCAATGTTCAGTTGGTTCTGGAATCTATTAGCAACTGTGGCTGCAGTCATTTTCTGCCTTTCATGTAATTCTATACCGTCTGAATGTATTAGAAGACAGTGGGTAGACGCAAAGGCTTTGGTCTTTGAGAAATGAAAGTGGTGTGCTTCCAAACTTCACACTGTAAATATACTGTGGTGTGTAGGGAAGAGGAAAAGACCAGTGTATATAATGAACAGGAAGACAAGGGACACATCAAGGCAATACATCACAATTCAGAAAACAGAAAAATAAGAGAGGAAAGTAAGAGATCATGGTGAAGGAGTTTTTTCTTCTGACCACCCACTTTCCTCTAATCAAGTACAAATGCTGTAAGTAGCAGCAGCTGCCTCAGCCAGGATCAAAGGACTGCGGCAGGACAATTACACAAGCTTCCGCTGTACCTTGTCCTTCCTCTCCTTCACATTTCCTTTCTCTCATTCTTTCTACGCAGACAGGTCTCTTGCTATCAGTCCTGTCCCATCTTCTTGGCATCAAGCTCAAAACCACAACCCTCCTTTTTGTTGTCTTTCATGGCTCCGTTTACATTTGGTATTGGGTAGGAAATTGTTTTTTCCTTCCCAATTTTATATTCATACATCTCTAATGTTTTTATCTAATTACATCCATCCCCTTTGATTGAATTACAGTAGACTGATTATAACTATTTGCCTGACATATATGTTCATTTAACATAGATCAGTTAGCTTTATCGCCCCTTTACCTGACGTTCTTGCCAGCCTCTAACAGCATCTTCACCAGCTCAGCGATGGGGTACTGGGCCTTTGCAGCGCAGAGTCCATAACCTGAACGAGATTTTGAAAACAGGTAAGAATTAGTTTCCCCAATAAGACCTTCTTTTGAGATATAAGACAGACCTCTCATGTTGATTCAGAAACATTTTCATATAACCTTAGTCTTAAATGATAGTAAACTATAAATCTTCTTTTGAAGTCTTAATATGTCACCTTCAGCTCTAGAAGATTGGTGATGGACATTTTCGCTACCCTGACACAAAATTGTTTTATAGTTGAATGATCATGTTACCACTACTGAGTTCCAGTTAGATGAAATGATAACCATTTTCTGTAACTGATAAACTTTCAATCATGTATTCCATATCAAACATTCAGATTATATAAATAAAGCTGGCATGGAGTTTTAAACACATTGTATGTTTTTTCTTGAAGTCTCTGATTCCCTTTAGGATTCATTTTGCTGGTGTGTGGGACTTGATTTTATCACACTGTCATAGAACCAAACACACGTCACACGGTCCGGTGGTGTTTACTCGCCCTGTCACAACAACCAGTCACCAACTGTCTGTTTCCATCACACTGGTCAAAATGACAGGGCTTTCAATTCAGCATAGAGAAAGGAGAAACAAATAACTTTGGAAACTGTCTGCAGTTCAGCTCAATACTTGAAGGATTTTTTCTCTTTATCACAGTTCTTTAATTCTTTGTGCTTTAAATATTCTCTCAGGAGTTTCTCCTATAAGGAAAAGCAAAGTGGATGCAGGCCATGCGGAGATGGACCAGACGAAGCCAGGAAAACATTTATGTTTATCAGGCCGAGTCTTAACCGTTTCCACAGATGTCAATCAGGCAAAGTGACTGTGACGGCTCCAATTAGGGAGGCTGGTTAAAATGGAAACAAGGGGGGCAAGTAAAAGCTGGCATATGGATAATACCAGTCTGACTTCACACTACACGATAGATTAAAGAATTATGCGTTTGTAGGGTACGTGTTTTGGAGGTGAGGTCATTAGCATTTAAAAGAAACGGCAGATAGAAATATCCCTGATCTCACTGGGTAATTAATTTAATTTATGGCTTTAAAATAAACCAATTTATAGAGTTACAAAGTATATCAGGATTTCTTTCAACTTTTTTAATCTTTCTATTTGTTTATTTTGTCCTATAACCCATTGTCTGGCATTTTTTGATTTGCCATGTCTTGGTTTGTATACAATTTTGAGAAAAAGGCTCAAAAAACATTCTGCCTCCTAACTTAAATGCATTATGCCTGTTTTTCGTTTCAGCAGTCGGACGTGTTCCTCTTGGTCTTATTATGGTCCCAAAAGAGTGATTAAAAACAACATGCTTTAATTTAGATTGGATGCTGCTACATACATGGATCACTTCTTTCCCACTGATTTTCTTTTCCAAGCTCTAATTCCTCTGTTAGTTTTGTATACAGACACTCAGTCAGCACTGTGACTGGAATCACCAATTTGCAGGCTGGATGCTTTTAGTCTGTGTTTACATGTACCCACGTGAGTAAAACCACTCTTTGGAACCGTCTGGTGAGAGGACTGAAATGTCACCGGGCCACACAATGATGGTTTGAGGACAGCAGCACAGAGCACCATCACAATAATCAGAGTGGGAGGTTCAGACACGTATTTAAAGTCAAATATTCAAAACATGTGAAATGAAGAACAGCATGTACCTTGAACAAAGGGTGGACCTGTGCCCTGACCCCGACAAAAGGGACTAGAAGCTGACTTTGAACGTAGCACTTGAATTGTCAACATAAACCAAGCATACCCTCTTTCCCATCTCATTTTCCCTTGACCTCGCAGATATACGCTGCACTGTAGAATGTCTATTTACCTGGGACTGACGACCACACAGAAACCTAAGAGTGTGTGTATGTGTGTGGCCACTCTTCCATGACTTGTCAATTAGCCTAGCAAAATGGTGATGCAACATGGGTCAGGAAAAGGTTAAATAAACAGAACACTCACTTTGCTAATGATGAAAAAAGAAAAGAAAACTGAAGTCAAAGTAGCATGTTTTTCAACTTACGTACACAACCTTTGAAGGGTGTGTAAGTGTGTGTGTGTGTGCGTGCGTGCTTGCTTGTAATTGTGTGTGTATTACCTGGAGTGATGATTATGCTCTGGGCGTCTTTGATCATCTCGACGGTCTGATCAATGTTGACCTCTGTGTGTGTCCCGACGATCTCCATGGGCTTTCCTGTTCCGGTAGAAGTGGTGCCGTAGCCCCCCAGGATCACGTTAGCCAGGGAACGATTCATGGCCTGAGAGGGGAGAATGATATTTAGCATTTTATGATTACATTTTGCTTTCACTTGATTGACTGTGTTCAGCAACCAGAGACAATTTCAGAGTGAAAATCCCTCAGAAAACACACATGTGTGACCCGAGATCTTATTTAGAAAGGGGACTGATGCAAAGTAACAGTCCCTCCTGGTGGACAGGAGAGGAACAATCACATGTTCATTAACATATACAGTGTTGCTGAGACTCCAACACTTACCACACACATAATGTATGACAGAATGGCTCCAGAGGACCCGATGAGAGCTCCGACGATGGTCAGCAGGTTGTTATTGAGCAGGAAGCCCTCGGCACACAGGGCCCAGCCTGAGTAACTGTTCAGCACGGTGATAACCACCGGCATGTCCGCGCCTCCGATCGCAGATGTCAAGGTGACACCCTAAGGGAGAAAAGAGGAGACCAGGAGAGGCGTTTCAGTCATTCTTCCAAATAAAGGAAAACAGCCTTTCCTGCTGCACTGCCATTTTTCACAATCACATTCACTGGACATCTCTCCCTTTACCATCTATGTATCGTTTTGTTTTACAAAGGCAGTTATCAAAGCAGCAGCAGAGTTTTGTTATTCCAAGTGCACAGGTGCGTATGATAGATTGTTCATGTTGACATACTGTAGACTTATCTGAAGGAGTAAAGACACACATTAAAAGCACAATGGATGGTCCATTACTGTAATTGTTTTAATCTGAAACTAATATGATGTTCATCTTTCTTCTCTAGGGATACACTGATCATTGTTTCTGGGATTGACTCCAGATTCAAATTTTCCAAGCAACACATGGACCAATGCAAATCAAGCATGAATTGATCACTTTGTAGTGTACATTAGTGCGTGCTCCTTGCTGCCGTCTGCTTGCCTAGATTCACATGATTATAATCTATGTTCAGAAGTGGAGCAGATTCCAGTTTAAGTATTCTACTGAAGTAAGCCTCCAGAAACTCTGAAGACTAATACAGTCTCTCTAGAGTATGTGCACGTCATGCAAGAGGTGAACCTGTCACACATTGTACTGTTGATCATGGAGATCTTTTCTCTCACAAAGACTGTAGCACATTTCTTTGTTAAGCATGACTTAACAATGCTGGACATTCATTTAATGGCGTCAAATACAAGCTAAGCTGTTGGACAGTATGGCTGCCCGACTATTTAGAGCTCTCTGCTCAACACTGACTCCATATTTAAAAATCTACTGTGCAAGAGCCTGAATTGTATTAAGTCCTTTTTGTTTTATTTAAAATCGCATAACAAATCCTGCTTTGTCTTTTTAGCCTAACTTTCTCCCCGTGTTCGTATTTCCCATTCCTTCTGTGTTTATTTAAGTCTATAAAAAACAAATTTGACATGTTCTTCTGTCAGCATGTAAGAAAATCGTATCGGTAGAATTTGAGGTCAGACTTCTCTTTTGATAGGTCTTACTGAAGCTACAAAAACACAAGCACACACGCCATACCATGACAGCGGAGAGAGCAGAGACTGATCCGAGGCAGGTGATGCCTGTGATGTAGCTGGGATCCAGCAGGTAGGGAACCATCCCGCCAACACAGGCTGCCATGAGAGACGCGTTCAGAGCATGGCGACCAGGGAGCATCAGGGGAGAGCTGCTCAGAACACCTACAGAGGGAGAACACGCAGGGAGAGAGCGGATTCAGCAGACAATTGAATGATAATCACAACTAACAACTGCTCATAAACACTTCAATTCATTTAACAGCTGTGAACTTGTCTTAGAGATAAATATCTCAGACTAGAGGGAAAAAAGCCTGAGCAGCGTTAGATTCATCCTGCAGCAGTCACCACTTGAGACCTGTCATTAACTGAATGTCATGTTCATGCATAATTTGCCCTCATGAAACGCTTGCAGTCAACATTAAAATGTGGTTAGTAGGACTGGTGCCAGCAGAATGAACCCGATGAACTCTTTTTTTCCCTCTTTCCCCTGCACAGCTGGCAGCAGTACATATGAAGAATCAGACCTTCTCTTGTTGATAACCACAGGTCGGCCAGACTGCCATAAAACACTACACGAATAATCCTGATTGGAGAGGTAATTCACATTAAAAAAAAGCAAAATGGTCACCTTAATACCCCTTCGTATAATAGAGTGCAATAACATGAACACTGAATAAAACGATTATACCAAATACATTTGTACAATTATTAACATAAAATGTAATATATATATATATATATATATATATATATATATATATAAAAACACATTCTAAAATATAGCCATGGTTAACTTTCCCGAAACACTATATATAACAAAGAAGAGAGATTTGGGAGAGAGGGCCAATGCTATCCCCGACAAAGTTATTTTTCCAATGTAGATCTTGTAAAGTAAATCCTATGAAACATTTATTACTTTTTTGTGTTTATTATAAACACATAAAGGGCCACATTTAATATGCAGTTAAGGCCTTCTCTTTGTCTACCAGTGTAAATACATGTGTAATAAATACGCTTTATAATTCCACAACAGCAAGGATGCATGTTCTCTCTGGGGATCAGTGAAAATGTTTGCAGGGAACATGAATCAGACTGTGCTTCTCTCACCGTTTAGTTTGCCATATGCCACCAAAGAGCCACTGAAGGTGATTGCACCGATGAAGGTGCCGAGGTACGCGATTATCTTGGTGAAGTTGGCGGCAGGGTCTGTGGCGAAGTGGGGGTACTCGATCATGTACTCTGCCACGCAGGTGAGCACGGCAGCCAGACCCACCAGGCTGTGGAAGGCCGCCACCAGCTGGGGCAGCTCCGTGATCTGGATCTTCTTAGCAATGACCAGGCCTTAAGGGGGGCAGGAGAGAGAGAGATAACACGTAAATGAAGTGCAGTGATCCTGAAAGACTCACACAGTAATAACATCCAAATCACACACTATCAAAGGACTGCTGGGAAGTGGGTCCATCGAAAGAAACAGGTGTTGCTGATGAGGCCTGTTCGGGGAAATTCCATGTTTGTGAGTGGGTATACAGTATACTGTGTGTGTGTGTGTGTGTGTGTGTGTGTGTGTGTGTGTGTGTGTGTGTGTGTGTGTGTGTGTGTGTGTGTGTGTGTGTGTGTGTGTGTGTGTGTGTGTGTGTGTGTGTGTGTGTGTGTGTGTGTGTGTGTGTGTGTGTGTGTGTGTGTGTGTGTGTGTGTGTGTGTGTGTGTGTGTGTGTGTGTGTGTGTGTGTGTGTGTGTGTGTGTGTGTGTGTGTGTGTGTGTGTGTGTGTGTGTGTGTGTGTGTGTGTGTGTGTGTGTGTGTGTGTGTGTGTGTGTGTGTGTGTGTGTGTGTGTGTGTATGCATGTCCTGCAGGAAGCCTGGAAATTAGCATTTGTGTTTGTTGGGATAGTTTAGTCTGGGTGGACTCTGATCATTTAAATGCTAATTGTTCCAGTAACAAACTGTCCTGAACAGGCAAAAGAATGTGAGTAATACCTGCTGCTGACCGTTTAAGACAGACCTCCAGAGTCTGGAGGGGAGTTAGTCACATTTTGTTTGCTGTAAACATCACAGAGATGTGTCTGCGCCCTGCACACCTGCTGCTTAATTTAGTCAAGCTCGGAATCAATGCACACGCACACGCACAGATGTCCAGTCATTTGGAGCTGCTGCAACACTGTTGGACAAGAACTTGAGTTTGCCTCTAAGCCTGTTATCCCATTATTTTCAACAGGGACTCACCAGTAGTACCGCCGACAGCCATGGCTGCACTCATCTGTCCCAGGAGCTCAAGACTGGGTTGGAGGGCACCAAGAGTCGCAGCGATACCCCCCGCAACTCCGATCATACCCAGAGTGTTTCCCAGACGGGATGTTTTCTGGTTGGAAAGGCCAGCCAGGGCGCCGACACAGCACAGACCTGAACCCAAGTACATCATCTGGAGAGAGAAAGAGACGTAAAGAGGGGGTTTTAGACAATTAGGGACCACAGGATGAGAAATAAGGACAAATGATCTACTTTGAAGGTTCTGTTCTACATCTGGGAAAACACGGGGGGACCGGGCATAAACATCCTCTCTCGCACCTGTTCAATGTTGTATCCAGATTGCAGTGCAACTCCATAGCCACCGACAAAGACACCAGCAGGAAGCAGATAGAGGTAGCTGTGCTCTGGAGGATCAGTGGGACGCTTGAACATGTCCAACATCTTCTTTGTTACAAGGAAACCACCTGGGAGAGACAAAGAACATTAACGGACGTACACTACACAGACGCTCAAATTCAGGTTTGAAAGTTACTTAACACAGAGTAGGGATTACAAAAAAAACTTTATTTATGGAAAAAACTAATTTCAAGGCGGCAAAATAGGAGTGTACGAGGTTTCGAGGCAGGGAGGTCCAGGCATCTATGGTACATGCATCTCAAATAAAGAAAGCTTTAACAGTACATCTGGGGGAAGATTTTTCAAAGACAATTGCTAAAAAACGTTGCCAAGCATTATAACCAAAGTGAGGAATGGAATTAGTCTACTTAATTTCAGTGTAAATATTTCAAGTAGAAAACCTCAAAAGCGTCAAACCGTGAGCAGACGGTGTCTCACTGCTCTACGCGAGGAGATCACAAAGCTCTCCCTTGATTGGCATGATTGGAACAAAACACACGTATATGCACATAAATGTACAAGGGTGAATCAGAGGCTAGCACCTGCATTTTTCCAGTTCTTGTCATTTCAGTCCTAGAATATCTTAGTTAAAACACGAAACACAATCTGACTAATATTATTACTGACCAATCTGAGTCAATATATTAATATGGAGGAATGTTCATTTTCTATTTTGTTTTTTGTACCCAGAATGGGTCTGCCGACACTATATTTAGAACGTTTACAAGAATAGAAGCAAGTCAGCAACACGTGCCAAGCCACGAGGCTCAGAGTCTGCAGCCATTATAGAAGCAGCTCTGTGAACATTAGCCAACGTTAGCGGTTAGCCAACTTCCAAATAGCTCAAAACATAAAGCGAGGGTGATGGGAATGTCATTAGTGTTGCAGGTATATGATTGTCAAATAATGTTTTGAACAAATACCATACATTTTAAGACATCAATAAATCAAAGTTAATAAGATTCAAATCAATGAATGAAACGAATAACGTTCGTGGACTATGGGTTTTATGGAATTTCATAGAGCAGAGAGAAATTTGTTTTGTATGAACATGTTTATCTAAAGTTATTCAGAGACCCAGGTGTTTTCCATCCACTTTTACTCCAACACCTTACGGCTGTGGAGACACACAAGGAAAACAAGTAGCTCGAGCCAGGGACCTGTTCCACACAACAGACTC
Organism: Pseudochaenichthys georgianus; assembly: GCF_902827115.2. Lineage (NCBI taxonomy): Eukaryota > Metazoa > Chordata > Actinopteri > Perciformes > Channichthyidae > Pseudochaenichthys > Pseudochaenichthys georgianus. Next base: position 12,950,955 of record NC_047514.1, on the reverse strand, counting down.
ACCAACTCAAAAAGCTCAGGGGCTATTTTATCGGAGCAGCATTTCACTATTGTTTCTCGTACCTTCCAAGGAATGTTTTTCTCTGTTCCCAGGGGTTTATGGGTAATGTGGTAAACCACTTAGAAATGTGCGTGTGGAAAGGAACCCATGTAAAATATTGTAGAAGAGAGAAAATTGAAACGAGATATGTCCATAAAGGCTATGGTATTTCAGTATGCTTTTGTTATGAAAAATCTATAAGACTGATAGAGGGTTAGAACAGTAAGGCTATACAGTAGAGCCTGGAGGACCCAACATATTTAGCAGGATTCACAGCATGGTTTTTAACGTCAACATTGTTGTGGTGTATCTCGCGTAAATAAACTCAACTAATAAGCTAAAGTGATCCATTATGCAAGTTAACTTTTCATTCCCTAGAGTCTTCAGTGGTGAATAGCGGTGAGCTAACCAGGGAAATTAAAACAAATCCGCGGCTCAGCCCTGCAGGAACACTGTTTCCCAGGACTATTAGAGAGTGATGAGTACGATAATGACTCCAGGAACACTTTGGCAGTGTAATGGGAATTATTAAGGGTAATAGCAGGGAAGAATGTGTGTGGTCCAAGGCACAGGCACCGACTCCCTACGAGCAGGTGGGTAGAGAGGGCAGCTGCTCAACTTGGTTCGAAGCATGTTATTGTACAATCAATAAAAACTCTTCAATCTGCAGTCGAAGTTGATATTTTATTGGCGAAAGGTTGCTGTAACTGGCGGGGATCACTGCGAGGTGTCTTTGTGCGGGTGACTCACCAGCGATGTTGACGGAGGAGATAAAGGCCGCCAGCACGGCCAGTGTCCCAGCGGTAGATGATGGAGCGTAGCCCCCACTCATCAGGGACAGACCACCCACAGCCGTCAGACCTGCAGAACGAGGACAATTTAAATTCATGAACCTCCATTTACATAGTTCATTACAGAAGACATTGAAAGTTTCAGTGAATATTAGGAATGGAACAATATAGGATTGAATTGCAGATTAATTGGTTTGTTTAGAAGTTTTATTATCGAGATTATTGTGACTATCTACACATGGGTGACTTGAAAAAGCTCCCAACTTGATAACGTGGTAGAAAATTAAACCATAGAGCCTGATTTTGATTATATAGGTTTGATTAAGAATTATATTTTTGTATTCATCATTATATGCCATTATATGATGAAGATAATTACGTTTTTGGGAGTTTTCTACATGAAAAGGTGTTCACTTGGAATATAGTTGTCGGTGGAAAAATGTATGTTTATTAACTAAGACGTAATGTAAAGCTTATGAGTATAAAGCATATGTTGATGATAGTCAAGGCAAACATTTATTTTGGCTAGTATAATGTTCACATGTCCCATGTGTAGGGGAAATGTTACAAAAACACCAAAGCCCTAATTCAGTCATTAACAAGTTAATCTTAACACTTCAATTACCATTGTTTAACATCTATAGACATTTAAGAGTTGTGTTCCTAAGCTCAGAATACTCCTGCTTTCCACATCGGAAAAAGACAGAAAAGGGAAGATTTCAAGATAAAAAAAGAAGGGGGGAGAAAAAGAGGGAGTGTGTGTTTATCAAAAGAGACTCAGGAAACCTTGATAACATCAGCCCTGTAATGACTTACAGGCAGTAAGATGCAACACGCAGCAGCCTGCATTCACACGGAATCATGTCTGAGGACAATTTAGGCTGACCAGCAGGTAGTGTGTGTACCAGTGTGTGCATGTTGAAGTCAATAATGTAAGCTTGATTTCCCAAATGAGACAAATCCAAAGTTTGACCTTCTCTTCATTACATTAACAAAGTCAACTTTATAATCATGTGTGTATATCAGCTTCTAAACTGTGCACGTTTCAATTGCTATGTAAACATTACTATGTGAATAAAGGATAAATGAAATAATTCACTGTTATAACAAAAAATACTTTTGTTAGTGCCACGGGAATGACAAGCTTTAAAAACATTTGCGGTTGGGTTTCAAGTACAAAGACATCTTACAGTTTGTCAGGATGTCACTGATGATTCATGTTCTCCACAGTCTAGTGATAGATGTGTAACTCGGATGCAACCCAAACACCTCGAGTCTGATCTGCAAGCTTGTTGTGTATACTCTCAAATTCACACAGGTCCGACGGGGGAAAAGTGACACGGGATGTCCCAATCAACTTGTATTTATTGAGTCTGTTGCAGGGAAACTTGTACTTATCTAAATGTTGATTCAATATTTCAATAACAGATTTACCCAAATTTGGCACACTTTACTTTTTGTGAGCTACTTGATCCAAAAAGAGGTGAAGTTACACCATTTAGACTGAGATCAAAGGCACGCTTGGCCACCGCAACTAATAGATTAGCCAGAATGAAAGCCAATAGGCATCAGTGGACACACACACACGTATGTCCTGGGTGGGCCATTGCCGGTAGGTGTGTGACAAACATCAGCTCCCAGGCGACAGTGAGTCAGTGCTCTCAAGTAGATGAAAGGGTTTGTATCAGACACCAGATATAAAGATGTGCCTCAATGAGCCTCTGGATATGAGACCATAGTCTGAAGATACCATCATGAGCCACCAGCCAGAGTCACCAATGATTGTAACACTAGAATCCCCCCATGAAGAGTATAACTGTCCCTCACTCAGACACTACATTCCAATACGATTCCCTAATGTCTGTGAATGATTCCGTGTGTCTTTACGAGGCCTGGCACAACAACATCAGAATTACGTTGGTCTCAATATTTCCAGAACTACAGTCACTGAAGGGACAAAACAAAGTTGTACATTTGGTTATAAAATGCAAAACAATGTCATGTAAAAATTATATTTATTGATGGAATTTGACAGTAACATAAAGTGAACCATAACAGGGTGGAAAATGTAAAAAGGCACAATCCCAAAGAAACAAGAACGATGGTGTGAAGATGGTAATGTGAAGCTCCGTGACCCTGCTCTCATGTCCGGCTGGGTGGACGAGTAAATGAGCGAAGGACTTCCCTGAACCTCAAAGATCACCGAAAGTTTGTTACTTCCTACCCTAGTGAGGGTCTCGAGTGTGATCAAAGGCGTGAGAACACACACATGCACTTACCTCTCTAACCTCTTAACCCCTCTGTGTTAAGTGGCAGCCGACAATGAGGACACAATCTTTATTTGGACTCTAAGAAGCACCAGCATGGCTGCAGAGACACGATGGACTGACGGACAAGATGTTTGATCCTCTAGCTAAGTCTGTACTTTATGGTTTCATATTCTATTGTTTGTTTCACATATTTTATTAATACCATCTAATAGTATACCGCGTGTTTCTGCATGGTCAGTTTGTTGTGTTTTTTTTATTATATATATCCACTCTGTTGGACAATAATGTTATATTGTCCTCTATAAACCCCAGTTTACTGAATGTAATACTAAAGAGTCAGTTCTATTATTTATCAAAATGTACCCTCGTCAAAATGTGCAAAAAAAGACCATTTAGCCGGAAACTAAAACTGGTCTTTTTGTAATTAAATCAGATAAATAAATAAATGTAAGAATGCGCTAGAATGGCAACTCTATTATTAACTATTACTATAAGCATGAATGTGACACTTCATCAAGCTTTACATTCAGATATTCAGCCCTACCCTGTGCCTAGCAGTGGAGGTGTTCTGGATTGCATTATACTGAAAGGTGTAAGAGACACATGAAACACGACCAACCTGAGATAGCGTTGGTGACAGACATGAGGGGAGAGTGCAGAGCAGGACTGACCCCCCACACTGTGTGGTATCCCACGATGCCAGCCAGACCAAAGGTGGTGACGATCTGAGTGAAGGCGGCGTTAGGAGCCACTAGGCCCAGACCCAGCAGGGTGGCAGCACCTAGTTAAAGAAGGAACCAGAGAGCGACTGTGAGAAATACAGAACACTTCAACAGTACATCTGGGGGCAGATTTTATTTAAATAATATGAAAACAATGATAATTAACATGTAGTCTACAGTTTATTTATTAGGCTAAATTGTTGTTATTTCAGCACACTGAAAACTGTACAATATTTCTTACAATAAAAGGCCAAAATTAGTTTGTAAAAATGTTGGGCTTATTTTTTTAAACCCCTCTGACTTTAATGTCAGCCCAGTTTAATTAGTGTAAATGAGCTTTGGATGCAACTTTAAGCACTTTTTTGACTGCAAGATGTGGTAGGTATTTGACCACCCAACATGTCCTTATTTCCTGTTACTTTAACAGACATAATTATCTGTTTAAAAGCAAAAAAAGTCTGGTTACATTTGCGAGACTGGTGGCATGTTACAGATTGCCTGGTGTTGCAAACAGGAATCAATATCCATGAGAGTTCATCGAAAACTAATAAAACAACTTTTCATGCCACACTAATGGGCACAAAGCAAGTTCTCACTCTTCAAGAGGACCTAACACGAGCAGCTTTGTGAAGTAGGAAACCACCCGAACAATGTGTGAACCGCATTAACTGCATGTGGCGCACTTACACAGAGTGCTGTGTGGCACCATGGGAACCACTCACTGCAGCACTACTTCAAACACACACACTTTTTTCTTTTTACAATGCACACTTCCTGACAACTAACAGGGTGTCTGTGTTTGTCACTTCTCGCCTCCTGTGCACATTCCACCTAAGAAGCTGATTATTATTAACCTCTGCTTCACCTTCTTGCAGACTTCAACCTCCTTTAAGACCCAACAGTAGACAATGAACAAGATTAAACCCATGAGCTCTCAGAAATAGCATCTCCCTGATTTCACGACTTGTCCACAAAATGTACATCTATTGGAATATTCTACTAACCTCCAGTGTACGCGCCAGCAGTAGTGAGTCTAGCCTTAAAGGGGGAGATTTGTGCAGCCTTCTCTTTATTCAGTTCCTTGATAGACTTGGGTTTAGGAGGAGGTGCAACAGGTATATTGTTAGGCTGGGGAGCGGGGAACAGGTTCCTTCCATCCTGGTGAAGACAATAATTTAGACAGAGAATGGTATGATGTTAAAGTGAGAAAGAAACAAAAAGTTCAATCAATCTAAACTAATGGTTATACAAAGAAATGCCTGCACAGTGATAAGGATAACTGTTAGTTATATCAACAATATCAAATGACATTTATTAGGAGCTTATATGATCTTTGCTTTTTCCCCTGATCTCATCACCTAATGGTGTACAATGTCCTCTGTTGCATTCGTACATCTGTGAAACATTAGACTGTGCTGTCAAGATCAAAGTAAGGAAACTAATGATCAGTAAGCAGAGCAGGTATATCTGCATTTCAGCATCATTTGTAAGATGTGTGACCATTATTGCAATCACACATGGCTCAAATAACAACCAGAAATCTAATAGCTTACTCCAAAAGAAGGAACACAGCTTTACTAAGATTGATAACAGCAGAAATAATATCCATTAAATAAAACAATGAGCTATGATTAAAGAACTATGATAATTGGTTTCCAACATCATGAAAATAAACATTATTTTAAATGTACTGACCAGGACATTTCACAGGTTGAAAAATTAACTTGTGCAAGACCTTTAAATTCAATTTACCACCAAAGAAAAAAAGACTTTCAAAGTAAAGAAGAGCCATTGTTTCTGCGAGGGACATTACAGCTGAAAGTGTAAGAAACATTGTAGTTAGGGTGACATCTAGTGACGGTGAAAGGGAACTGCAGGCCATACATTATTTTCCCTTTGACTGAATGAATCCTCTGTTTGCCCCCGTGTTGCAACCTTGGCATCGGCTGAGAAATATGTGCGACCTGTCAGCTGTACACATACATGCATGTTTGTCCGGCAACATTATACCGCGTACCTGCATAACAACGGATCCCCTGACGACGTGATCCATGGTGCCGTAGTCAAACTCTTCCTTTACGTTCAGGTAGAAGTTCTCCGTGTCGGGGCTGATGGCCCTCATCAACTTGGTGATGTTGTTGGAGTACAGAGTGCTGGACTGTGTCGGCAAACGGCTGGGCAGGTCTGTGTAGCCAACATGAGTCACTCCCTAACAATGAAAGGAAAAGCAATTAAAAAGACAAAGTGCAACAAATCCTGTTTGGTGTGAGTGTGATTATAAACACTGACCTTGTGAACTGACAGCTCTCCAGGTACTATAGTCTCAATGTTTCCTCCCGCCTCAGCAGCCAAGTCCACCACCACTGACCCGTCTTTCATGCTCTCTACCATCTGTTTGGTGATCAGGATGGGTGCACGCCTACCTACAAAGTTACAATGGAAAAACATACATCAAGATATTATACCCCAAGTGAAGGAGTTCAAGTATCTCGGGGTCTTGTTCTCGAGTGAGGGAACAATGGAGCGTGAGATGGGCCGGAGAATCGGAGCAGCGGGAGCGGTACTGCAGTCGCTTTACCGCACCGTTGTGACGAAAAGGGAGCTGAGCCAGAAGGCAAAGCTCTCTTGCCCCTTTCACACCAGCGCCTTTTCAGCTCCGGCTCGGAGCTAGAGCCTGAAGAGCGCCGGGTTTTCCTGTTCACACCGCAGCGGCGCCGGCTCTTAGCGCCGGAATCCGGTTCACTTCCAGCTCCAAAAAATTGTCGGTCCAGAGGCAAGAGCTTTGGAGCTAAGAGGCGACGTCGCTTACGTCTCTCTTACGTCGAGGCGTGCAGGAAACTAAACCCACCTCCCCTGAACATGGGTCGACTGTTATGCCTGCCTACAAGCAGTAGTGCTTATAAACACACTTTATAAAGTCAGGCAACACTAACCAGGCTTCGTGTGATTCTGTTTATTTGTGCCTTACTTTGACCATCCGTTCGCTGTTATCGATCATTGTGGAGAGAGGCAGACGTGTTGTTTTGTATTATTGCAGCTATCGGATGCAAGTAGTCAGTTTAGCTTCGGTTGCTATGCCAACATCACCCGTTTTATACCAGAGAAACTTTCATAACAGCGTTGTGATACCAAACAGTGTCAATTCAGACTGACACACATTCACTTAGGCTAAGGGGAACTGGGGATATGCATCAGCTGCTTGTGTGAGTCGGACAGTGAATACTTTAGAGCGGCCGCTGCAGTGTGAGCTAACCGGGAGCTAACGGGAGAAGAAACTCTGTGGAAGAGCAGCGAGCACTGCAGCGGTCGGTAAATGCTGCAGAAACACATTAATAAACAATGAACCACGGCACTCTGGAGAAAAGCATAAGGTTGGAGAAGTCGTTATTCAATTTATTCTGGCTTCGTGTGATTAAAAGCAACACGATCATCGACCCCACGCAGTTGTTGTTGTTGTTGTGAGCGCCGTAATGGCTGCCGTTTGGGAGCAAATCAGCGATATAAACGGTGACGTCATGACGCAGCAAGGGCAGCTCTGGGGCGCCAGTGGGCGGTGTGCACAGAACGGGAGCTGAAAAGGGAAACCGGAGCTGAACCAGAAAAGCTCCCGCTCGGAGCTAGAAACTGAAAAGCGCTGGTGTGAAAGCCGCATAAGTCTACCGGGCCATTTTCGTTCCTACCCTCACCTATGGTCATGAAGGATGGGTCATGACCGAAAGAACGAGATTGCGGATACAAGCAGCCGAGATGGGTTTTCTCCGCAGGGTGGCTGGTGTCTCCCTTAGGGATAAGGTGAGAAGTTCGGTCATCAGGGAGGGACTCGGAGTTGAGCCGCACCTCCTTCACCTAGTAAGGATGCCAACTGGGCACCTTCCTAGAGAGGTGTTCCAGGCACGTCCAGCTGGGAAGAGACCAAGGGGTAGACCTAGGACCAGGTGGAGGGATTATATCTCTTCGCTGGCCTGGGAGCGCCTTGGGATCCCCCAGTCAGAGCTGGTTGATGTGGCCAGGGATAAGAAAGTTTGGGGCTCTCTGGACCCGACCACGGATAAGCGGGAGAAGATGGATGGATGGAAGGAAGATATTATACGCATCTTCGTGAAACTGCAGATAGTGAGGATACATGGCCCTACAAAGACTCATGAAACCATCAGAGTGGTGGAACAAATGTGAAACTGTTGTACAATAAAGTCCTTGTAACGCTATTTTAATGTTCAATATTGCATGACTGTTCCTTTTTATTTCTACATTCTCTGACTACCTGCCCAGAACACATGTCTGTGATATTCCATGACCTTTCGTTAGTTTGCATGAGCAATTTGTCCTTCACCTTCTACATGTATTTATGGTCAGCGTTATTGCTGTGAATGTGTCTGTGCATACCAGGGATAAGAGCCGTGGTGATGACAATGTCCACCTCCTGACACTGCTTGGCAAACAGCTTCATCTCAGCCTCGATGAACTCCTTTGACATTTCCTTGGCGTAGCCTCCCTGTCCCTCTCCTGACTCCTTGAAGTCCAACTCCAGCGGCTCTGCGCCCAGAGATTTAAACTGCTCCAAAGCCGCAGCTCTGGGAGAGGAGAGAGAAAGGGGATTTTTATTCAGGTGGAAGGATAATATATTTGCTGGACTAGTCATGCAGGAGTAATATTGTTTGTCCTTAAAACTGCACACAACAACATTCACAGACATTAGTTGCTATGGGCATAATGGAGAAATTTATCAAAACAAATCTGTTGGGCATTCAAGAAGTGTGTTTCCTTCAGGACTGAAATCTTAAGGATTAGGATCTATAGCAAACCTGGTGTCAAATCCTCTGACGATTGCTCCCATGGACCTGGCAGAACCGGCTGCAGCCAGTCCAGCCACCCCACCTCCGATGATCAGAACCTATAAGCATACATGACATATTAGATGGATTAAATGTGTTATAACTGGCATAGACACCTTCACACAGAGACAAACACTCATACTACATACCTTTGCAGGCGGCACCTTCCCAGCTGCTGTTATTTGTCCAGTGAAAAAGCGACCAAAGTTGTTAGCTGCCAATACAACTGCCTTGTACCTATAAATTAACAGAGTGAAACATCAAGCAATAAAGATATAAGTATGAACAGCCATATTTGTCATTATTAACATACATACCCTGCAATGTTTGCCATGGAGCTCAGTGCATCGTAACCCTGGGCGATGGTGACTCGGGGTACCTGGTCCATAGCCAGGACGGTGGCCTTCTTCTGGGACAGCAGGTCCAGCAGCTCGGGGTTCTGGGCCGGGTAGATGAAGCTCATTAAAGTGGCCGACTCCTTCATCATGTCCACCTCATGGGCACCCAGCTCAGGGTTGAAAATGGGAGCACGGACCTGGAAGCGAATTATTGCATTGTAAAGGTTTAGGAAAAGCAGTAAACATAAAAGGGTAGAATGTTTTAATACATTTATTTAAGCTCTTCGAGAAGCATAGTCTAAACGAATGAAATATTTGGATTATTGAATTATCACAAAACCCTACTTCCCACTCCTCCTCCATCCCCCACTGAAATCCTACCTTGACCAGCACATCAGAGGCCATGACATCTTTGACGTCTTTAATTGTTGCTCCAGCCTGGATGTACTGTTCGTCCTGGAACTTGGAAGGCTCTCCAGCTCCCGACTCCACCACCACGTTGAAGCCCTGCTTGATGAGAGCCTGCACGCCAGCGGGAGAAATCGCCACACGACGCTCATTCTTGAAGATCTCTTTAGGTACACCCACTGTGAGTTGTTTGTAGGGAATACCTGCAGAGGCAAGGGGGAACAATACAGAAGAGTGACATCAGTGACAGATATTACATTGATTCATATATTCAAAACATTAAAAAAAAAAAAAAAGCATAAAGACAGATACACAAACAATTATACTTTACTGTAATTGCATTGATTGAATGGATTCAACTTGTATCCGTCACAAATGATTTATTTTGAAGATAAACAATCTTATATTCAGATAGTTCTGCAGCTTTAAGGAGAATATTTACAGAAAACGGACACGAGTGGAGTTAAAACAATGTTTATGACAAACACTGTCCTGTATGTGCATGGCCTTTGTAGGCAGATAGACAAGGTCAATGTCAAACTACAACACTCAGAGACTTCAGCTGCTAATGAGGCTGCATGTCTTTAGCTTTGCAAGTATTTGGTCATAAACTAAAGTACATTTTAACTGAAAAATGTATTTCCATACCATTATTGTGCTACTTCATTAGTTAGATATCTAAAGAACTCTCACCTGCAGGTCAAAGATAACAAAATGATAGTCAAGATATTAACTTATTTACCAAAGTAAGATGTAGACATAAAGCGATATAAAAGTCAAATGTGTTGTCCAAGAAGAAGAAACAGACCTGATTCAACATGTCTTACAACAATAGGGAAGCTTATGATGAGATTTATTTTGTACATTGTAGGACAAAAGGATCAAAACAGAGTCAAGTGACTTGCATAAACATGTAGCAATAAATAGGCAAGAGACGGAACTATTAATATTTTAAGAAGGTTATTTTCGTCTCCTATTTATTTCAGTCACATGTTGCTCCTATGGAAAATTCCACTGCAGCTCTTTCTTTTTTTTGGACCTCCTTCTCCTTGTCTATACATAAACAGCCTCTGACAGTCTGCCTTTGCTTTAACCCTCAACCCAACTCTATAAACCAACAGCGATCACATACCACTGTGTGTCCCATGTGTGTCTGACAACACATTAAGCACCCAGTTATCAATCAGCTGAAGTGATTTAAATCAGAGAACTGGTAGTCTATCCCATGGCCGCCTGCCTTTCGTTAGAAAATATAGTATAAGTACAATTAAGTAAATACCAGCAAATACACCTGACCGATCAAGATTATACTATCATCTATAAACATGCAGATTAAAGAAATCATACACAAACTAAGTTACACAGGTGCTTTCAAGCAGGCAGCACAATACTCTCCTGCTGTTTCATCCTAAGAAGAATACTTTTAACAAGCAGGTATATATCTTCAGGACTCTAAAAACAACTTTACATTTCCAAATACTTTGAGGAATGAAGTGCATTCAACATTTTTAATAGACCTTAAGAATACAAACAATGTTTCTCAGGCAAGAAACAACAACAATTTAATCCTCAGTGTACCTTTATGAAAACAGACTAAATGATAAAAGTCTGGCCTTATTTATTTAATTCATATCATAACACTCGTCCCACAAAACATTTCCATTACATAGTTGGTAATGCTTGCGAGTTAAGAAAGGCAGTTCATAGAGCACGGTGTAATTTTGTCCATGTCATAATCCAAAAAATTAAAAATCCAGTCTCACTTCAACACACTCAGTCTCTATACAGTATGTCTATAGGCTCCCTGGAGGTCAGAGCATAAGCACATGCATGTCAAATGTGTGTGTTGTGTCCCACTCCTCCACTTGTCTGAGAGTCTGTCAACTGATCCTTGTGTGCCCAGAATATAGGCTACCAGCTGTTGCTGAAGCTATCTGCACTGCAGGAATGTCAGCATGAACCAGGTCACCAGCACCCCCTAAATACCCAGCTACACATAGAGACCTCTGCCAGTCATGAACCCAGTGCACGCAGACATGAAGCACCTGCAACCAGCTGGTACTGGATATCTCTCGCACACAGAAATGCACACCTTCTGCCAGGTTACTGTGTACACAGTGGGGGCATGTAAAATGGAGAATAATGCCTGGGGACTATCGTATCCTAAATGTGACCTTGGTTCAGAGAGCAAATCCTGGTAGCAACACTGACCTCTATAGTAAACTTTTAAAACATAAAGAAGGGATAAACATGCAGAAAATTATGAATGAATGGGTAGAGCAGGATCTACTACTATCACATTTTGATCACTGTGACAGATTTGATTCACCAGCTGCCAAGGCCAATGAAAGAACTATATGAATAGTTTGCTTGTCTGTCCACTTTAAAGCAGAGTAGCTTTAGGTTAGTGTAATCAGTATGTGTCCACTACATGTTGCAGCTGATACCCAGGTTCATGACAATGCAAACGGAACATACAGGTGGTGTGGCTTTAGGTGTTCTATCAGTAGTAAAATGGGGCCACAACTAAAGCTAATTCCAGTAATCGATCACTTAATTTATTAATCTTTTGGTCAATAAAATGCCTTTCTCTAATTTCCAGAGCCCAAGGTGACAATCAAACTGCAGTTTTTCCCTGATCAACAGGAAAAACGTAAAGAGATTTAATGTACCATTATATGTATAAATATAAAAGAAAAAACATTTGTACATTTTGAATTTATCCTCAGTGGGCATCCTAGTAAAACATATCCGCTTTTACTGTAAGCATTGTCTTAGTGTTGTTAATTCACTGACTATATGTAAACAAAAAATGTAATCACTACTTACATTATTGTACCCTTAGATGCTTTCTGACATTTAATTGTGTACATATACCCATGCCCTACATAGTGTCTTACCTGGACTGGCACATCGCCCCAGAGCTTGATTGGTCCTGAAAAAGCGAAGGCATGATGATTTGATAGCACCGCCACGCTGCAGCTTGGTACAGGAGACGCCGCTGAACACAGGGGCTGAGCAGCTAGCCACCACAACACGAAGGAGACTCGCCATGGTGCACACACACCGACACTCACACACCAGGAGGAGCTATAGAGGACAAACGGCACCCCTCCTGTGAAAGCGCAAGGTGAGAGATAGAGCAACAGCAGACAGAGAGGAGAGGGAGGGGGGGGGTGGGTTATGGGTAAAGAGGAACAGGAGGATGAATGTAGGTGAAAGAGAGAGAAACAAATATATGTGTTAATATCTCTGCATTATTAGCTTTTTGTTGAATTGTACATACTCTCATACTTGTGCCCAAGTGAAAGTATGTGCCCACATGTTCCACAGAAATATGTTTCACCTTTTCCCCTTGTAGATCAAACACACAAATGACCTATGTTTATTGAAAAGGTCACACTTCCCTATATGCATGTGCACTTAAATCAACACATATTCTGACAGCCACATTAGGAATCTGGTATTTGCTCTCATATAGGTATCTGTAGATTGTTATTTTCAATGTTCCATTTATTTTTATTTTAGCCTACTGAATGACTCAGTTAACAGCATGAAGGACAACATGTTTACTCTAAAGGGAGATAATGGAACTGGGATAGACTGGGGTGGCTTGGCTAGTGAAGTAGGGTTTAAACTAGAATTGACTGGCAATAAACTCAACAGTGCACAGAATAAAGAGTGTTTTAGTTAAAAGGTCAAAAACAGCCACTGATAAGGAAGAGAAATCAAATGACAACTGAGAATAAAAAAAGTTTCATTAGTGCTTCAACAAGAGCTGATTTATCAAGAAAAACTGCTTATAATTGGCTTATTCAAGCAAATTAAAGCTACTTCTCTCTATTTTTTATATAAATCTTTGTACACTGGATGCGTTTGAGTTTTGGACTCCAATTACTTTTGATGGTTTTTTTACAAGGTGCTGGTATTTTAAAGCATAAACAATAAAGTTGAGTCAATTGGTGATACAAATTAGCATATGCAGGCATGGTTGCAGAACTGACCTACTTGATAGACTTTGTAGTCGAGTAAAATGATCATATGTCATTGCATATAATCAATGGTTAATATTAAAGTGCAAAGCATACACTACGTCTACTCTAATCCAATTGAAGTTGTCAATGATGTCTTGTTTACTATTAGTTGAATTAGTCAAGTGTGTTCAAGTTGACTTTACCATTAAAGGAAGCTAATAAAAAAAGGCAAAAAAAACTTCGAGAAATGTTAAAAAGGAAAAGTTTGATTCATAAGTAAATAAGAATTGAAATATTATGTAAACTTTTAAAAAGAAACTATTTAAAAAGCAAAGACAGGCCGTTTGAAGAGCAGTGCAGCCTGGTGTGTTCAGAACTCTTATTTCATGTCAGCAAAAATGAAGCTACCACGTCAGCAAAATGTATGGCAGTCTTCATAAAATATGAATCACAATGGAGTCAGATATTGACCCAAATCTGACTCCATATCACACAGATGCATTTAACATGTTACTTTCACACAAAACATTAGCTCACAAAAATAAAAACACGGCGTCACAGTGCAAACGCTTGTTGTTTGGACTGAATGTTCAGGATTTAACCCGGGTCAGGACTTGAACGGCTAACCCTCAGATTAACGGCATCTTTATTTGAATGTATGACCCAATAAATCACCAATTAATCTGAGTCTCACAACTTTGTCAACCTGTGCTTTCATTCAGAGACCACGTAGTGTCAGGGTTAATTCAATGTGTGTTTGTTTGGGGCTAAATGCAGTGCAGTTTCCCTGTGGCTCACAGATAAACATGATTATAATTCAAACAGCTGCTGCCTCCCACTTCTCTCCTTTTGTCTGCACATTACTAACGGGACAAAAAGCTAACATTGGCTAGCTAGCGCTTTAGCCCGTCAGCTAACACACACATCTGTCTGTTGGATGAATGCGACGTACTGCAAGAGTAAAAAAGCCCCCTACAGACGAAAATAAATGCAAACGGGTAAAACATGCAAGGTGAAAAGTGAGAGTGGTGAGCAGAAACTCGACTGACCTTTGCAGAAAGTCCTGGCTCTGTGCAGCGCAGGCGAACTGTCTGCTGACCCGGAAGATGACGGGGAAAGCGGGCGACACTGGAGTGTTATTGGAACATATGAGAATATGCATCAGAGGAAATCAGGTGACAGCAGGGTGACAGGTGCAAACTTTTTGTCACCCAATATGCAAGAGCACATTTCTTAATCACAAACCATGCAAAGACCTATGTATTAATCAAGAAATTAATTAAACAAATGTCTTGATTAAAATAAAAATAGAGCACATCTGAAATGCCGTCCCAAAATGTACTGAAGTTGCAACTCTGTATTGTTCCACAGAGGAGCGCTCTTTGACCATGTATACAAACTATTGCACTGTGGAATAAAAAAGTAAATAAAATATTTGGTCTAGCTATGTTTTTTTCAGATGTAATTTTTCTTCTAACCTGATATTAATCAAATGAGCTTGCATGTGGGCTATGGATATGCCTACATTATGTCATTGCTGAAATATAGCCTACTGTGGGTATGCAACATCCATGTATTCATTGTAAAGCTTTGTATGTTTTGCAGACTGAAGCCTATGCCATTTCAAACTGAGTAAAATTAATACATTTAAAGATAAGTGTAATTTTCTGTTACTGTAGCTGTGATGCATTCCTTTTTGTGTACTTCGGTATTTATTGTGGTGTATCCCCTTCTATAAGATGTCAAGGTGTCATGATGGGATATCTACTCACATATAAATAGAAATGTCTAACATAAGAGGTCTAAAACAATCTATTACATTCCTTTTAAAGTATTTCACCGCCGTTTGAACTGCGGTGGGCCCCCTCCAGCCCCTTCAAGGTCTAATCAGTTCCACGTTCGAGCAATGCCTCAGTTGTTTAAACATAGTGCAAGACTCACATTCTCCACTAAGCGGTGCTTTTTAATAAAGTAGTTTACATCGTGTCATCTATTGCTTTTTCATTTACATTTTTGTTAATAGCTCCTGAAAATAAGAATCTAATGAACTGAATACAGTAAGTAGAATTACCATTGAGGTTTCAATTTATGGGCAGTATTCTTGTATGACACATAATGAAATATATTATAAGATAATTGGCGTGGTGGTAGAAGTGTGTCTGTGCTTGTAGATACACATGAAAGGTGGTTGGCCTTCCTTTTAAGCTTTTAGCTGTTAAACTTTGCTCATGAGAACAGGAGCAATAACTCTTATCTTCAGCATATTTAATCGTGCGCCACAGCACACCCCTTCACTAACAGTGTAATATATGCACTTCATCCAGTATGAATACTCTCGCTCACATACTGTTCATCTGGTTCTCTTTATCAGGCTCAGAGAGTGGAATGCATTGTAGCTACGCCTGGTTTTCATTTCAATCTTTCACCCTTAAGGAAGGCTCATCTAATTGCGTGGGCTTTGCCTCAATGTCTTCGCTTTTATTTTTGCCAAATTCTGTCTTCCTTTCCTTTCTCAATGAAATTCATACTACAAACTCAACCAAAATGTGTACTTATAAGGTCAGGGAGCAGATGGAGAAACATTTCAAGTCCTAATGCCTTTCAAGAGACATTGTTTTAATAAATTCACACTACCTGCTGTCACTGTAGCTTGCTCATTTAGTAGATGTTTATAATATATTGCTCGTTAAATATGTGTCTTTTGTTCCTATTTCTTTTTTCAGGCCAATTGGTTTTTTCCCAGGTCGTTATTTTGAAAAACAAGGATTGAAGGAAGACCAATTGCATTTTGGGTGATTGCACATCAAGGGCCATCACATCTTTGACATATGGTGACTGATCCTGGCATTACATAAAAAAGAAGGTGTTTGTGCTCTGAGAGGACTTACTATATTATATTTACAGAGTGAATTTGGATCATTTAAAATGCCCTATCATTTTCAGTGGGAAAAATCTAGGTTTGATTTCTGTTGAGAATTGATAGTTGAGATGATTGTAAAAAAAGTGATAGATGGCTGGTTTCAGGATTTAGTTGAATGTTGTCATGATGTAAGGAGGTTGAGCTTTAATGGGCCGACGGGGGGAGGGATGAAAACCTTTTTCCTGACAGTTTGTCGGGTTAACTAGCCTGTGGGCACATTTTCCTTTGCTGAACGACTCTGAACTGGTGTGAACCTTTCTAGACTGCGGCATCCATTAGCCTGTCTGGGTCATTTACGGTCATAGCCCCTTCATTTAGAAGCTTTAACTCCTGTTGAACAAATGGCTTTAAGCTGAACTGCTTTTACTATTATCACCCACTTTTACTACGCCATTCTGTCAACACTTCTTCCTCTGACTTGTGGGAGGCAGCAGGCACCGTCAGTCTCTGATAGATACTTACGGAATTTTAAACATAAATCTGTCAAAAGCGGTCAATCTTTAACCGGTGTAATAGTGGAAATAATTTGATTTTGCAGGGTTATTGTCTCTTCAATTGCCCCGCTCTAGAGGGAGGTCAAAGGTCAAGATCAGCTTTACTGCAGCCCCCTGACTGATACCTACAGTTATGCAACAATGTGTGTGTAAATGTAAGAGACATTTCTTTCATAGATAATGGACACTAAAACAGTCAGCTGTGGGACAAAACAGCACCACACATACACACAGAAAATGTGTAAGTGTATATGAGAGAGAAAGAGAAGGAGAGAGGGAGAAAGAAAGAAAAAAACGTTCCTCAAGAAATGCTTTGAAGTCCTAAAAAACAGCAGTTTCCTGTTAACGATCCTGGGGTATAATGTGAACCAGGAGTGTGTGTGTGTGTGTGTGTGTGTGTGTGTGTGTGTGTGTGTGTGTGTGTGTGTGTGTGTGTGTGTGTGTGTGTGTGTGTGTGTGTGTGTGTGTGTGTGTGTGTGTGTGTGTGTGTGTGTGTGTGTGTGTGTGTGTGTGTGTGTGTGTGTGTGTGTGTGTGTGTGTGTGTGTGTGTGTGTGTGTGTGTGTGTGTGTGTGATTGAGGAGGGGGAAGTCTCCCCACTCAGTCCCACTCTGCTGGTAAGAGGGGTTAACATAACTGCAGTCTCTTCTATCCTTTTAACTTTGAGATTCATGTCAGATTTGATCCACCTGCTTTATCTATGATACAGAATTTTCCCGTCTTTAATGGGGTTTTGAATTTGGATTCGACATATGGATTACTCGGTTTTGCGACTGATGATTTAAAGCTTTCGTATTCTTAAATCCCTTCTAAAGAGCTGGCAAATCCATTCTGTTTCAGATGCAACGCTGCTGCCTAGAACAAATGCATTTTTTAACTCGAGGATTTGTGAGCCGCTAACTATTTCCAGCTGATTAACAAACCAACTATACTCATCTGTGTCAGTAATGATTGTTCATTTCAATAAGTCAAACTGGCCTCTGCTGTTCTTTGCTGCTCTGTGGAGCCTCAGCTACCCGGGTCTGCTCACCGCATCGCCGGGCATCAGTCGCAGCAAGCCCAAGGAGCCGCTGGACCCCAATGTGAGGGAGTGGGGAGACTATTCAGACCTCCCCCCTGGGATCGAGCAGGGATTGGGGTTAGACGACGAACATGGCGACAACAGAGGAGCTGGAGAGTCCTCAACCAGCCTGGCTCCGGAGCTGGATTTCCTGGCAGACTTTGCAGGCAAGACAATACAATTATCAGCTGTGTTATTTTCATTTCTGTTTACTTGCCTCTAAACCCTTCCTCCCCTCCAGGTAAAAAGAGACTGTGGGTGATCACAGCTCCATCCCATAATGACCACTACCTTCGTATGATGGAGAAACAGCTGGAGGAAATGGAGCAGGTAGGTTTATTTTCTCTTTAGATATACCCTTTAGAGTTTTATTTAAAAAGAAATGTAATATGGAAAGTGAAAATATTTGTGGAATTTGAGAACAGGTAGAAGAAATCAAGTTCTTACCAGGCAAAGCTTTCCAAAGTCCCTTGTGAAACACATTTCCCCCGGATTATTTTTTCGAAGTCACAATTTCATCTTGATGCTCTTGTCAGGATCATGTATCAGTGTGTGTTGTTGTTGTTGTTGTTGTTGTTGTTGTTGTTGTTGTTGTTGTTGTTGTTGTAATACTC
The DNA here is from genome assembly GCF_902827115.2 of Pseudochaenichthys georgianus. Lineage (NCBI taxonomy): Eukaryota > Metazoa > Chordata > Actinopteri > Perciformes > Channichthyidae > Pseudochaenichthys > Pseudochaenichthys georgianus. Next base: position 12,932,495 of record NC_047514.1, on the reverse strand, counting down.
ATTTTGTCCACAAGAGGCTGAAGTGCACCACACCTTATGTGTTTAAAGTACATGGATAAATTAAAGTCCCCTGGAAGAAAACATTGGGGTCATCATGGAGTATTTCTCACAGATGAATAATGTTAAGTCGCTTCAAATAATATCCTAGAGTTATGATCCGAAGCTTTTTTTCCACTTTTGTCATAGATAAACTTTGTTTTAAACCATTTACAAAGATTACTCTGAGAAAAAATCCTTTTTACACCTATTCTTAATTCATATAAACAATAAAAAAAAAAGTTAAATCAAAATTAGGAAAAGGATCACCTGATTATTTTTCTCATTAGCATTGCAGGGCTTCAATAGCCTTTCTGTAACTCCTTTTCTTTGTTTTGCGTCTCTGCCGGACTCTTTCAGAAAGCGCTGAACTGCCGTCTAGCAGAAAGAGACACATTCATCGTCACCATCATCCAGAACGCCATGATGGAAGGTCGAATCCAGAAAACAACTTTTGAAGGAGATGCCACAGTGGAGAGCCTGGACCCGGACACAGTTAGCAAACTGTTGCATTACCTGGAGCTAACCAGCCAGGTAACCAGTTAGTCGCTCAACAACATAATATGCTAGCTACAAACATTTCCTTTTAAAGTTTGTATGTACATTCTTCAGTACCTGAGCGTTTCTCCTTGTCTGTACCAATGGTTTCAGGAGCAAGGCTTCACCATGCTGGTTCTAAAGAAAAACCTTCGGGCCAGTGAGCGCTTTCCTTACCCGGTCCGGATTGAGGCGGTTTTGGAGCTCATTGATCAGTTTCCTGTGAGAAAGCTGGAGAAAATGACCAGAAAAGGATCCAACTTGAGGTTTCATTATACTGCCATTTACTGAAACAGAGAACAAAGGAAGATTTTACAAGTTCAATCAGTCTACTTTCAATTTGAAGTGGTACTTTTATTAGGAAAAATGTTTTGGGAAATTCTTCTTCAGTTAGGAGTTAATGCACCAATGGAAGAATGCTTGTTACATTCAAAGTAAATGTGACATGGTAAAGGATTTCAATGATCGTTTCTGAGTTGTTTTTCTGGAAAAATCGACATACATTTGACCTGACAAATGCTGTATTATGTTTTGTTTTACTCAGATGTAAAACCACTAAAAAGAAGCTTGTGATGAAAAGGAAAAAGAAGAAGGTACTGAGCCCTCAGAGGAGAAGGAATGTGACTTCTGTTGTGGCTTTACAGAGAACACCTCCCATGGACAGAAAAGCTGCCCTTAAGAGTAAAATCCAGGAAATACTGAGTGGACGGTCGAGGTTTGTTATCCGTAAGGGGTCAACGAGGGTGAAGGAGTCTAGCAGTGCAGGTGGGGCCACTTCTAACAAACAGCAAAAGGTGCAAAGCCCTCCATCTGTATCAAAGAGCATCGAAGAAGTGAATAAAGACAGGTGCTATGTTCATATTTATAGTCAATCTTTCCAACATGGCAGACATAGGTGTGCTGATGTTTGATTCCACTTACATCCTGCTTAGATGTTATGTTTCCATCTGTCTCCAGTCATTTAAACCAGGAAGAGGTGCTATTTTCAATACTGGACGAACATCAAAGTAATGTTTTCCTTTTCTACTGCAGGCCTGACTCAGCTGTGGAAGAAGGGAAGAGAACACATGGCGGGAAAAACGGTGATGAGAAAAAAGAGCAGAATGTAAAGGAGGACACGCAGGAAAAACAAAGCTCTAAGAAAAAGGGTAAAGGGAAGAAAGGGAAGAAAGGAAAAGGCAGAGGGAAAAAGTCCAACAGAGAGTTCAGTGAGAAGGATAAAACAGCCCTGAAGGAGTTTTTGGACAAGTTGAAGGGGGCAAGAAGGTTAATGGTGAGAACCTTTTTTCCTTATCTTTTACCCGATCCTGATCCACATTTTACAGTAAATGCATGCACAACAAATAGACTTTAAAGGAATATGTGTGCCTGATCAGTAACTCCCCATCATCCATTTAAAGAGAGATGCATCTGTTTTGGTGTTGTCCTGGTAATAGTTGATCTCAACGCCCAGCAGAGAGGCAACTCTGTACATCCAGCAGAGCGACGACAGCATGAAGCAACACTGTGACCTCGCTATTAGGAAGATCACCATGGTGACCATCGTGGGAGAAGGAAGTGACGCCACGCTAACTATGCAACACCACCAGCTAGGTGTGTGTGTGTGTGTGTGTGTGTGTGTGTGTGTGTGTGTGTGTGTGTGTGTGTGTGTGTGTGTGTGTGTGTGTGTGTGTGTGTGTGTGTGTGTGTGTGTGTGTGTGTGTGTGTGTGTGTGTGTGTGTGTGCAGTATGATGTTGTTTGTTTGAACATTTGCATCTACAACATTTGGTTAGGTTCCCTCTATGGAGGATCTCGGAAATAAATATTGAGCAGGTATTATCTATTTGTTTTAACTAGCTACTGTCGGAATATTTGAAACCAACAGAGGAACACTTTGTATTTTTCTACAATGTGTAACCAAACGCAAATATGGTGTTTCCAAGGGGCAAAGGCTTAGGCTGCGGCCCCACGAGGACGAAAACGGCTAAACGCATAGGATTAACGCAAACGCAATCGCAAACGGCTTCCGTCCACATGCAATAATTATCCGGATAGTGTCTGCCCACACGAGACCGCTCCGTTTAGCTCCAACCGCTGGAGAAGCTGCAGTACATATGCAGGAGCCTCTACGTGGCGCTGTAACTTCCTCTACAAAAGCAGCGAAGAAGCAAGGTTGTCATGGTTGCCCTTCTGTTTATTCTCCGCGGTGGGGGCCGAGGGAACCGGGCAGAGTTTTTCGCCAGTCAGCGTGTATTAAAGTTGAAATCTTCCGGACAAAATTATAAAAGTGCCGGTCAAAGGTCTTCTTTGTTATTTATTGAGCTTTAAAACAAATGAATAACGACTCTATATAATATAATGATAAAATACACGGAGCCTCTCTTTTTCCTCCCTCTCTTCGGACAGCGCCATGTCTGTCTCATGCAGCAGCTCATCCAGTAATCAGTGACCCAGCCGACTGTAAAAATAAACATATTTATAACTAGTTTAGGGAGTTTGAGAGGTAATTAAAATAGCTAAGGGTGATGATCTGACTTGAAGTGTGTGTTTTGCTGCAGCGGGAGGAGCTGCAGGGGAGCAGAGCTGCGTGTCTCCGTCCTGTCAGATTAGACTTCACTCGCGAGAGAAAGATAAATAATCTGAATTCAGGGTGCAGTTTACTTTGACGTGGGGGTGAGCAGCAGAGGTGGGGAGAGGCGGGGCTATTGCCTCATCATTATTGCTGTAGATGTTGCACAAACAACTGTAGCATGGTCAATAGCGTCCGGAGCACGATAGCAACTCTGCGATCCGCCATTGTTGTTGTTGTTGGTGGCGAAACACTTCAGCACTGGCGCGGGGTAAGAGGAGGTGAGCAGAAGAGGTGGGGAGAGGCGGGGCTATTGCGCAATCACTATCAGTGATCTGAAAATGTCCGTATAGGGCGCACACACGGAGCTGTTTGACCCCCCAGAGAGTGGCGTATGCATTTCTATCCACCTTGGGACCCGTTGTCGTTTCCTCAGTCGTTTAGTGCCATATTCGGTCGTCCTCGTGTGGCCGCAGCCTTAGTTTACTGTGAATTGCAAAACTGTCAAACAGTGAATCCTTTTAATCTTGCATATGTTGTAACAAAATGTTGTTCAAGCTTCTTCCTCTTCTCAAAACATCTTAGATTAGAGGGTAAGCATGCTAATATTTGACAAATTAGCAGAAGACCCAAACTTTGTGCTTCATCTTTGAAGAATGTAGGTATTTGGTCATAAATCAACTTTCGGAAAACCCCATAAAACAGGCCTACAAATACAGTCCCTGAAGATTACACGGTGGTTGCACTGGGTTACACTAATGTAGATAACTGTCTGTTCCCGCATTGATTTACGTTGTGTGTGTTTCAGAGTCTGAGCCTCCACTCAGTGACCGATCAGAAAATTTCTCAGACTCTGGTCTGATCTCTCTGTTGAGATCAGAGCTCGGCCTGTCGTCCTCGGACCTCTTTTCCATGACCGTCACAGACTACGACATCAAGCCCAACGTAAAACAGTCTTCTCTGAACTTTTTATTGTCTTTTTATCTGGTTTAGATAAGTGTGCATGCTAGTTCTCAGCACCACTCAGGATCACACCTGGAAGTAGTCTAGTTCACAGCTGGCCAGTCTGTTGAGAACAATATTCACCTCGTCTGCCACAGACAAAATGTTTTAAAAATTACACATCAAGTACCACCATTTCATTTATTTGAGAAAATCCAATAGAATTGAGCACAATTGAATAAGAGATGTTTGTAATGAATTGATACATATAATGAAATTGACAAATAGATGTGTTTTTGTTTTGTTGTTGTTTTAGGCATGTCAGGACCAATTGAAATGTAATTCCATGTAATATTTAACCTATTTAGCTTTTCTTTACCCTAGAGAGTTTTTGAGGCCCCCCCATCAGGTCCTGCTCTGTTCGAGTACATTGACAACTTTGCCTCAAGGCGCTCAGAAAAAGAAAAGGAAAGGAGGAGCCCTCCGTCCTGCTCCAATGGGAAGCAAAAGCCTGAAGCTGATAATATACTGCTCAGGTATTGCACGTTAGCTTAGTGTTCATTATCATCTAATACAACGCAGATACAAAAACATCCTCTCATCTCTTAACCTGATGTCACCCACCACTGACTGATACCCCGTTATCAAACTAGGTTCGTGTCTAAAAGGAGACTGCTGCTCATCTCTGCTCCCTCTGAGGACGACTACTCCTTCCAGCAGCAGCTCTCTGCTCTCAGTGGACAGGGGTGTCACTTGGGTCGGTCAGACACACACACACACACACACACACACACACACACACACACACACACACACACACACACACACACACACACACACACACACACACACACACACACACACACACACACACACACACACACACACACACACACACACACACACACACACACACACACACACACACACACACACACACACCATACTTCTGCTGCACAATACACTGCTTGTCTTCTCTGTAGTTTTCGGTGCAATGAGGAAATGTTTCAACAGTCACATTTCCTGCCTGACCTTCCAACCAACGGTGCCAGTTGCCTTATTGGGCAGAATTGCATAATAACTATTTTTCAAAGAAGGACATACATGTATATAAGTGTACTTTATTATTTTACTATAACGTATTCTTATGTATTACAGTTTTTCTCAATTGCTAAACCCACTATTTAGAATCAAAATTCATTTCTTCAAAACAAGAACATAGCCATCTAAACAGAAACACACTTGCCATAACTCTGAATATCTTTTGCAAAATGCACTTACATGACCAAAACTGAAAATACTGGTCACAAAAAAGAATAAGTCGATCGAAACAGAACAAATTGTCCTCTAATGAGACAAATGTGTTTTCATAACTGACACTCCGGTCACCATAATAACACATTCTACCATAACAATATACATTTCTTGCAAAGTGCTCGAAGGCACTCAAAACTAAAAATACCCCTTCCAAAACCAGATACCTTCTCCAAAAACAAACATTTGTCAGCTCATTAGAAGACTATTTGAACAGTCATTACTAAGTGGCACACTAAATCTAAGTGGCACACTAAATCATGTAATCAATACACACACCTCAAGCTATCGATATTGGAAACTGAACGGAAAACTGACAAGTTGGGAGAAACAAACTTACATATAGGAAAAACAGTATGTTACTGTAAATATTTCATTGTTTTTATTGTCTCATTTTCAGAAGAGCACCGTAACAGAAACAAAAGATGAATAGCAATACACTGGGAAAAAAATAGCATGGGTAAATGATGTAAATCAGCAGTAAAGCAGAGAATGAGATCTATATAGCTTTACTGATCTGCTCTTTGGCCTCTGTCTGGCTACATAGCCTCATCTACGTCACAGCCTATATCTCCTTGCGTGTCGACACCACCCTTGACAGGATTCCGCAGAGATGTCCCGACAGCCAGCATTCATTGCGTCCAAAAGGGGCATTCTGTCATGAGGATGATGGTCACAAACCTTCCATCTCCAGGCAGAGAAGAACTCCTCAATGGGGTTTAGAAATGGGGAGTATGGAGGGAGGAACTCCATGACCATGTGTGGATGAGCCTCAAACCATGCCCTCACGTCACGAGAGTGGTGGAATGCAACATATGACCACGTGAACCGACCTCACTTGATCCCTCTCTTCTGGTGGCACAAGTCGGTCATACAGGACATCTAGGAAGGCAAGGACACGTTGCGTGTTATATGCTCCCATTACAGGGATGTGAGCAAGGACGCCTTGTGTCGAGATAGCCGCACACAATGTTATGTTTCCTCCCCTTTGACCTGGAACAAAGACTGTTGCTCTTTGCCCAATAAGGTTCCTCCCACGTCTCCTCACTTTGGAGAGGTTGAAGCCTGCTTCATCCACATACAAAAACATGTGGTAATGCATTGCCTTCCAGCTCCATCATTCGCTAAAGAAAATGAAACAAACAGAGGACCGTTTTACATTACTGTAAGCAGTCTGACATACTACAAATATAGGCAAGCCATCACTGTGATTGAGGTCCTTACCTGTACATATCGGTGCCTTAATACCGGTGCCTTAACTCCTTCACACGGTCAGAGTTGCGTTCAAAAGGAACCTTATAGATCTGTTTCATTCTGAGGTGGTGCCTCTTTAACACCCGGTCATTGGTTGCAAGACTTATAGATGGAATGTTACTGAAGACATCCTGGTCTGCAATTATTCTGGCCTGAATCTCCCTTAAGCGGATTTCATTGTTGGCCACAACCATATCAACAATGGCAGACTCTTGTTCTGGAGTAAAGGCCTTTCCTCTGCCACCAGAGCGGGGTGCTCTTTCAGTTCTATCAATACATATTTGAGAATGTTATGTACTGTAATATAAAAACAGTGATCGAAACCTACATAAAAATAGAAATGCATGAAGTGCTGTAAAAAAGGGTTACAGTAGCTTACCTATTTTCGTGCCTGAAGATCCTAATAATGGATGCCACTGTTGATCTCCGTATATTGGGCTGAACCCTTTGGCCAGCCTCACTGAGGGACATGCCATGGTTTATGACGTGGTCCACAATAGTTGCACGGGTGTTGCACGCATTGGTCCCCTTTCAACTCTTCCACCACGCATACGTACAGCTCTCCCTCTTCCTCTGTGAACATCAGGGTTCCCTCTTCCTCTCTGAACATCAGGGTTCCCTCTTCCTCTGTGAACATCAGGGTTCCATCTTCCTCTCTGAACATCAGGGTTCCCTCTTCCTCTCTGAACATCAGGGTTCCCTCTTCCTCGCTGAACATCAGGGTTCCCTCTTCCTCTGTGAACAACAGGGTTCCCTCTTCCTCTCTGAACATCAGGGTTCCCTCTTCCTCTGTGAACATCAGCCCTCCCTCTTCCTCTGTGAACATCAGGGTTCCCTCTTCCTCTCTGAACATCAGCCCTCCCTCTTCCTCTGTGAACATCAGGGTTCCCTCTTCCTCTGTGAACATCAGGGTTCCCTCTTCCTCTGTGAACAACAGGGTTCCCTCTTCCTCTCTGAACAACAGGGTTCCATCTTCCTCTGTGAACAACAGGGTTCCCTCTTCCTCTCTGAACAACAGGGTTCCCTCTTCCTCTCTGAACATCAGGGTTCCCTCTTCCTCTCTGAACAACAGGGTTCCCTCTTCCTCTCTGAACAACAGGGTTCCCTCTTCCTCTCTGAACATCAGGGTTCCCTCTTCCTCTGTGAACAACAGGGTTCCCTCTTCCTCGCTGAACAACAGGGTTCCCTCTTCCTCTCTGAACATCAGGGTTCCATCTTCCTCTCTGAACATCAGGGTTCCCTCTTCCTCTCTGAACATCAGGGTTCCCTCTTCCTCTCTGAATATCAGGGTTCCCTCTTCCTCTCTGAACATCAGGGTTCCATCTTCCTCTCTGAACATCAGGGTTCCCTCTTCCTCTCTGAACATCAGGGTTCCCTCTTCCTCTCTGAACATCAGGGTTCCCTCTTCCTCTCTGAACATCAGGGTTCCCTCTTCCTCTCTGAACAACAGGGTTCCATCTTCCTCTCTGAACATCAGGGTTCCATCTTCCTCTCTGAACATCAGGGTTCCCTCTTCCTCTCTGAACATCAGGGTTCCATCTTCCTCTCTGAACATCAGGGTTCCATCTTCCTCTCTGAACATCAGGGTTCCCTCTTCCTCTCTGAACATCAGCCCTCCCTCTTCCTCTGTGAACATCAGGGTTCCTTCTTCCTCTCAGAGCTCCTCTACCTACTCGATCAGCCATTTTGTTCACACAAACATCTTACTGAAGTGAGGGAGGTCTTTTATAGGATTCTCACTAATTACGATTACGATGGGAAAGTCATTGATATCAGCTAACAGCAACATCATTACTGTAAGGTATACAGTACATTCCATGCGGTTACCTTTTTCAATGGGGTGATTGACTGATAACAAGTGTTAATATTTTGCACATCAAGTGTCAATTAGTGTAGCTATGGTCTACGTTTATGAGGAGTAAGTGTTATCCACTGTGAGAAGATTATTTTGTTTTGTAGACATGAGTTACACAAAAGATTGTTGATGTTTGTGTAGAGCATTGTAACTTCAGTTAGAGAATTGTGTGCTCTGTTTTGCAAAACACTGCTTAGCATCTGCATTTTGTGTGATATCAATGATAAATGGTATACTGTTGTAGAGAAATGGTTTTCTGTTTCGATGGCTGTGCTGTTGGTTTGATGAAAGGAATTTTGATTCTAAATTGTGGGTTTAGCGATTGAGAAAAACTGTAAGCGGATTTCATTGTTGGCCACAACCATATCAACAATGGCAGACTCTTGTTCTGGAGTAAAGGCCTTTCCTCTGCCACCAGAGCGGGGTGCTCTTTCAGTTATATCAATAAATATTTGAGAATGTTATGTACTGTAATATAAAAACAGTGATCATAAAAATAAAAATACATAAAAAATACATTAAAAATACATAAAAATAGAAATGCATGAAGTGCTGTAAAAAAGGGTTACAGTGCCTGAAGATCCTAATAATGGATGCCACTGTTGATCTCCGTATATTGGGCTGAACCCTTTGGCCAGCCTCACTGAGGGACATGCCATGCTTTATGACGTGGTCCACAATAGTTGCACGGGTGTTGTCCGAAACTACTGTTCGCATTGGTCCCCTTTCAACTCTTCCACCACGCATACGTACAGCACTCCCTCTTCCTCTGTGAACATCAGGGTTCCCTCTTCCTCTCTGAACATCAGGGTTCCCTCTTCCTCGCTGAACATCAGGGTTCCCTCTTCCTCTGTGAACATCAGGGTTCCCTCTTCCTCTCTGAACATCAGGGTTCCCTCTTCCTCGCTGAACATCAGGGTTCCATCTTCCTCTGTGAACAACAGGGTTCCTTCTTCCTCTCAGAGCTCCTCTACCTACTCGATCAGCTATTTTGTTCACACAAACATCTTACTGAAGTGAGGGAGGTCTTTTATAGGATTATGACTAATTACAATTACTATAGGATTGATATCAGCTGATTACAGTACATTCCATGCAGTTACCTTTTTCAATGGGGTGATTGACTGATAACAAGTGTTAATATTTTGCACATCAAGTGTCAATTAGTGTAGCTATGGTGTAAGTTTATGAGGAGTAAGTGTTATCCACTGTGAGAAGATTATTTTGTTTTGTAGACATGAGTTACACAAAATATTTTTGATGTTTGTGTAGAGAATTGTAACTTCAGTTAGAGAATTGTGTGCTCTGTTTTGCAAAACACTGCTTAGCATCTGCATTTTGTGTGATATCAATGATAAATGGTATACTGTTGTCGAGAAATGGTTTTATTGTTTCGATGGCTGTGCTGTTGGTTTGATGAAAGGAATTTTGATTCTAAATAGTGGGTTTAGCGATTGAGAAAAAATGTAAGACAGCTAATTGCAGAGGTCGACAATTACAATACATTTACATTTGAGTACTGTACTTGAGTACAATTAGAAGGTGTACTTTTAGTGTTTTTAATGCCACTTTATACTTGGATGCTTCGACATATTTTCAGAGTTTATTACATTTTTGAAAATACATTATTTATGTAAAAATATATAAGTAATTTTATAATTGGCCATCCTGCAAAAGCTATTTTTTTAAACATTAAATAAATCTTTAATAAAAAAAATGTTGGGTCTTTCCTCAGGCATTCGCCACTTTGCCATGTTGAAGCTGATTGGAACTGGGAACAAAGCAACAGGAACTGTTGAACTATTTCCCCTAAACGGTAATAAGTTCATTTTTGTAATTCCTTCAAACAGTCTTTATCGAGAGGAAAACATACTTTTCACCTTGTCATTGTTCTTGCAGGTCATAGTCAGAGTGAAGTCGAACCTCTATCCAGGGACATGGTAAACAATCTGAGAGAACAGCTGAAGATCAGTAAGGACTATTTCAGCATGCTGTTTGTGGGGAAGGACAGCGACGTCAAGGCGTGGTTCCCGTCCCCCATGTGGACTCTGGATAACGTCTACGACCTGGTGGACTCCACGGAGCAGCGGGTGCAGGAGGAGAAGCTGCAGAAGAGACTGGGGATCCACTGCCCTGAGGACAGAGGGAGAGGAGCCAGTGATGCATACTATCACCAGTCACAGCAATGATGAGAAGGAAGGAGGAAGAAGATTTAGTGGAGTGAAGAAGAGCTTCCTATATTCTGGAGATGACACAGCAAACACATGAACATACACAAGTTAATAACAAGGACCTACAAACACATCTTCAGCACAATAATAAGCTGTATATGTTTATGTTTGCAAGAAATAAATGTGAAAGCTGAACAGAAAATGTTTCAGGAATGGTTTCATTCAAGAAAGACTTAAGGAAAACACATGTGCAACTTGTTTAAATTGTATTTTAAAATCTGGTATGCTCATTGAAGTAACAATGAAACATTAAACTGTACTCCAAGGACGAGCAGATTGAGCTCTCTGGCAACACTTCTGTCCACTCTTTCTCAAACACAATCACTGTCTAAAATGGAAAAATGGAACTTCCCTCTGCTGAAACGCTGTGATAATCAAATTGAAACTGTATTTAAACAAAAAACATGTTCTTCATTTTAATTCTGGGCTAAACATCTGTTTTTTAAAGAGCTGCAGTCTCCAGACACCTCAGGGTCAATAAAACAAAGAGTTAGTGATGCATGACACGTTGCATGCTTCAATAACATTCTTAACAACGTTTGATTAAACGGCATAGTCTTTCAGTTCTGAAAAAAACAAAACATTTGACATGTACGTATCTGTATGCCTATGATTAGATAAGATAAGATGGACTTTTATTAATCTCTCGTGGGGAAATTGTTTCTCTGCATTTGACCCATCCTAGTGTTAGGAGCAGTGGGCTGCCATTTTGAACGGCGCCCGGGGAGCAGTGTGGGGAACGGTGCCTTGCTCAGGGACACCTCGGTAGCACTTGGTCTTGCCGGGACTTGAACTAGTGACCTTCCAGTTGCCAAGCCAAGTCCCTATCGACTTCGCCACCACCGCCAGAGTGGTTTTAGAGTACATAAAAGGGCCTCAAATTCCATACAGTACATAAAAAACAATCGTGATTTTATAGGAGAGAGCAATTTATATATATGGGGACCAGTAAATAGAAGTGTGAATAGTCATGACATGGCAACGCTGTAAATATCCTTAAGCAATGCTTCGTAATTTAATCCAGATGAGAAGATATGCAGTGAGTTAACAGGAAATTCGTGTAAAACATCACACATGCCTAAATGTGGATGTTAGTTTCTGCAAGTGAAGCTGCATCTTACAGAAAGGGAAGAAGAAGTAAGTAATTATAGGTTTGGAAACACTCTGGTGGGCAAATAACGTACAAATACAATTAAATATCTAGCAGCGTCTCATTATAGGAATGATCAAATCTGCATGTGGGTGTGTTGTAGCTTCCACGGTCCGAATGAATGGCAGTCAGATTAAAGACAGTTTTAACATAGACAGGAAAATAAGAGTAAAGTCTGTCTATTTTCTCCAGGTACATACTTTGATGAAATATGTATTTCAAGGGTTTAATATTTGTTTGTTAACAATTCTCCTTATTTTCTAAGAAATGTGCTTTATTATTTATTTTCTTATGAACAGTAGGCCTACTTAATTGAACCGCCTGTTTTATAGTCCTCCTCCTGTTTCTATAGTTGGATACATACTGAAGTACAAAAACAAAATACCTGTGCCAATCATGAGGAAGTACAGCTTCCTCTGAATAGTCCCATTGAAATGTGTCATGCAATGATAATATAACCATGACATCCACTAGGAGGACTGCTCAGCTATCATTGGGTTCACTGACCTGTTCCACTTTCTCACACAATGCATTTGTCAACCTCTTTCTTCCAAACACTTACTCATACTTTTCTCTGTATTCAGGGAGATAATCCAGTTTTTCCCACCCTACTGAGTGCCGAAACCACTAACCTAGGTTTAAGTGGCCACAAAGTCAACACAAAAAAACACTACATGGTCCAGAGTAAAAACTAAACTACCAATACAATACATTATACCTGAACTATTACTTCAGAAAGATCAGCACAGACGTTCACGGACCCTATCACACCCCTGAGTGTACCTGTGGTGCCACTTTCAGGTGAAAATCTAAATGTTTACAGAACTTTGTATGACCAAATACCTTAGATAAGTTATACATGCTTATTCGTACATTTTAACAGGCTAACATTGTAAACTTATGGTGAACATCGTTAACATTTTACTGCCACATTTTAGCATGTAAGCCTTATTATCATGAGCCAGTTGCAATGCAAACTTATATGACATTTCTTTCCCCAAAATAGTCACATTTGAAGTGTTTCAAACAAAGGAACAAGCCTCACAGTGTTTTCTCTTCACCTGCCGCTGAGTGAGTGAGTGAGTGGGCACCAGTTGTTGAGCACAGAGGGAATGTGCAGGAAGTTTGACAGGGATAGGCAAATCCGTCAGATAAAAACACACAGATAACAGAGGCTGGGACACTCACACAAAACATACTTACTACTAAGAGAGGAAGTAGTCTCCTACCAGAATGTTCATCCCCCCAACATACAAACACACACACTCACTTAATGCTTTGTCACAGTCGCTGTCATTCACCATATCTTACCTCTCTCTCTTCGACAGCAACAGAAACTCACACACACACACTGATCAAACACATTCTGCTGCACTTCACACACCAACCATTCGGACGTAGCAGAGGTACCTGGGGCTGCTGTTCTCAGTATGGTGAGTACAACTAAACTGGCAATTAAAACTGTTAAGTTACTATTGAAAGCTACAATTTGAAATATGTCGCACTATATGAAGATTTCACAAGATTTATAGTTATATGAGAATTGTGAGTGACAAGTATTTCATTGCAACAACTTCCTATAACATGCTTGTACACATTCATTTACCAATGCAATGTGTTTAAGCAAGTTGTGCACGTGTGATTCAGGAGGATTAAGTTAAATAGAAGTTAAATAGTGCACTGGCATTCAACACACCTTGGACTTCAGAGTCACTGTAGTGATGTGTAGGCTTTTAGTTAATCTAATAAAAGAGCCAAATTATTTGAATTGCATTTAAAGTTTCCATTTGATTTCTTCATTTATATTGTGTAAAAACAGTATTCACCCTCTTGGTATTTTTCTTGTGCGGGTTCGTGTTAACTAGATTGAGCAAGAGAACTTTGGCCTCCACTTTTCATCACACTGGAAATAGAAATCATGTTTCCTCTTTACTTGGACAAGAAGTGAGTTTTTTCTCTTTCATTTCTCAGCTGGTCATTGCACTTAACATGTACCTATGCTTAATGGCTGCATAGACGGCAAAAGTATATGGTATATTTGCAGCAACAGGAAATGTAGCTATAAGCTAACACCTAACTATATTCTAAGAGGAGTTTCAAACATTTGAAAGTTCTTTAAACAAAATTGCAACTGGACTGACATTTAGAGAACCGGTAATTGCGACTGTCTGGTAAAGAACATATTGGGCCATTTTTAGTACACTGTGGTTAAGAAACAGACGCGTGATGAGGGAACTTTCCTCTGATTTCATATGCAGTCACATCATGACAGACAAAGGGTTATGGCACCACTGCAAGATGTTACTGGCACTATTAAAGCGAGACTCCACCCTAAGCCTTTTTTTAGGGCACCAAATACGGAACCTGCTGCAGAGTTTGCTTAAGAAAGGTGGTAGATGTAAAGTAAAAGTGGGCAGTGGCCTTCTCAGCTAAAAACAATGCTCCAACATCCCTTACTTGTCCATTCCCAGACCAAGAATACAGCAATATACCGTAATAAAAGATTTTTAGCCATATTTTGAATGATGGAGGGATAGATAACTGCAGAGCAGAGAAGTCCAGTATGTCAATTAAAGTAGAAAAATGTAATCTGAAAAGCAGCAAAACGTTTAAACTGGCAATCATTTTCCAACAAATATCTGCTTGTAGTAACCTACAACTATGACATTTTCTTATGGTTATGTTTTGGCAAGTCTAAAGGCAGAGTTAAGGTTATATTTTCTCCAGCATATAACAAAAAACATAATAATTTCCTACAACTTCCATGCCATACAAAAGGCACAATCTTGACTGGAAATGTTTTGCAAATGAACATAATTCTAAAACATGAAAGCCAAAACAATTGTCAGGGTCGTGAGAAGACATGAAGCTTCAATCTCGAAACGTAACTCGTTCAGAATTATTAAAAAGTAAACATGAGCTTAACTTGGGTTTGCATGTCTCATAAACATCATGCAGAAATCATTGTTGTTACAATAACACCCAGCAGCTTCTTCTTTTTGAAGCAAGTAGGACTGGTTTTACAATACTGTAGCTAGGTATTTGGTTAAATGTTGTTATTAGATCTGACATTTATTAGTTAACTTCCTATTCTTCTTCAGGTATAACATTATACTTTGCATCACACAGTTTTCCCTTACTTCCACTGCTCTGTTGTAGGACTAACATCAGATGTGTGTGCTCATGATCTTATCTTTACTTCCTGGTATGGTGCTGACTCCAGTCCAACCTGCCTCATTACAATAGGAGTGGCACCTACTGGGTCTGTTTATTGTTACACTTCGTAAAGCGGCATGAGATATCCTGAGTTATAACATGTTGCACATTGTGCTCAAAGGAGAGAAACATTCCAGATGTTTGAATGGCTCAATTGAAAGCAACACAATAGACTATTTTATTTACATTTCCCTTCCCCCAATCAAACTGCAATAAAATAAACAATTGCTAAGGCTCAAAACAGACATTCATTTCATTTCAAACCTTTATTTATGCAGGTGAATCCCATTGAGATCATTGGTCTCTTTTTTAAGGGTGACCTGCTGAAAGTAGGTTCCACATGAATACATAAAACAGAAAAACAAAAAGGACATCATACAGCATATTTACAGTGACTACAGTTTACATAGCTAGTGACATTTACAGGTTCCAACAGTTTCCGATTGGATAGCATCTATCCGTGCTTTAAAAACAGTTAGTGGAACCAAATTGCTCATATTGCAAACATAGCTGCCTCTCTTCAATACATATTTGACAAAAGTAGCTTTTGTTAGCCTGCAGTAATAGAGCACTTTACCTGCAATTACGAGTTTATCTATTTTATAGTTGTGTTTAATTTACATATAAGACTTTCCCTTTATGTGGCGTTTAACTTTCATGAGCTTTTAAGAATGTTTTCTTTATCATTTTGCGGGGAATAGCTTTCAAGGGAAGTCTAAAAAAATAGACTGACAGTATAGCTAACAATATTGGCACTTTTTTTTCTTCTTTTGGAGCTTGTCCTGCTAGCTACTTTTATTGGAAACGGATAACAACACTTGGTTCGTTTTATTTCAGTGTGATACTTTCAAAATCAACTCTACTCTTGCTAGTTTATAAAGATTGCCAATCCAAGCTCTAATAACCCAATGTTGGTGACACACACATTCACACACCAATGGCTTACGTGGAAAGGTGAGCGTTGATGCTAATTATAACTTTGGGTTTAGTGTCTTTTCCTTATGTAGCAAGCCTGAACCTCTGATGAATGGACAACTACTCTTCAGCAAGAGCTGTGTGTGTAGTTGCTCTGTGTGTTTTTATCATGGTTTGTGTCAATAGGTAGGTTTTATGAGTGGCCAATAGAAGCAAACAGAGAGGTTAAGTAACCACAGAAAACAGCATGTATCACATAAAGCGATTGGAAAAGAGAGAAGGAAATCCCCTGAGATGAAATAAGGCTTTTTAATGTTGAGCAACTTTCCGTTCCCATGTGAACTTTCATAAAAGTCAAATAATGAGGATTTCTTTCTTTTTTGCTCGTTCCAGCAGTTTCAGTTTCTGTAGCAGAATATTTTGTTGTGCTGACATTATTTTGCATGCTGCACAGCCCTAATGTTATTTTCAATTCTGCTTTTGTATTCTGATTATAATTCTTCTTCCTGATTCTCTTCCACTCTTTCCAGGCAAACAAAGCCGATGTAAAGGCCATGATGGCTCGGTTCCAAGCAGGTGGGGTCAGCACTGACGAGTCTTCGTTCACACCGCCTGGACGCAACAAACCAACTTTTAACCCCACCCCCTCCTTCGGCCCCATTCCCACCATACCCACAAAGAAACCCGTCCAGGAGTCCTTCTCAGGCGGTTCCATAAATACTCCTTCAAAACCCTCTTATCTGAAAAACACAGCATCAAATAAAAGTGACTCAGAGGTAAATGATCCAAACGTTGCTAAAGCCCCAGCAAGCAGGTTTGCCAGCACCCAGGATGATTCCAACAGCAACAGAAAACCTTTCACCGTTAATAAACAGCAGTCAACCTTGAAGTCACCTTTTTTACAGTCTTTTGAAGCTAAAGGCCCTCTACAGAAGCCTCCCCCCTTCAACAAGCCCCAACTGATCCCCACCCTGTCTGACCCTAAACCTACCTATCCTAAACCACCAATCAACTCCAAGCCCAGCTGGGTGAAAGAAGACAGCGGTGGAGGTTTACAACCAAAACCGAGCAGCAGCATTGGAAAGTTAATGCAGCAAAATGAAGAACTGGCAGGAGCTGGCCTCAACACTGCGAACAAACCTTCACCTCCGGCAAACCTTTTTAAGCCCCCGATCAACTTCAGGACTGCTCAGAATACCTTCAACAAAGAGTCAGATAACGGCCAGGTAGCAGATGACATACCGTCAAACGGGGGAGCTAGAAAACCGCTGCTCACCGCCACCAACTCTGTCCCTCCTCCAAAACCTCTAGCCAGTAAAAAACCCAGCATCAAAAAACCTCCAAAGCTTTTTCCTCAGACAAGCAGCATTACCAATGATGCCACTTCAGGCCCCAAGAAAAACCCCCTCCCCAACAGTTTAGCGTTGGGCCCTGCTCCTGCCAAACCCAACCGACCCCCTAACGTCCACCTAGAGAGCTTTAAAAGAGGTACTGTGGCCTCTGATAATGGTAAGTAGGGGTACATAAGGAATTAAAAGGCTGGTTTGTGACACTATACTGTACATGTACCAATCTAGGGGGTTAATATCTGTATGAGTACAATGTGCAATGCACTACAGAGTTGCTTCTTACAAAGTTGCATTACAGTTTGAGGCATCACCAAATTAATAACAGCTTAACCCCGGTAAGGAAGTGTCATCACACTTTAGGTGCTACCGTTAAACCCAAGCAAGCATTCTTTATTTAGATTAGAGTGAGAAGTTGCAGGCTTCAAAGAATCAGAATCAGAATACCTTTATTAGTCCCACAGAGGGGAAATGTACATAAATACAAAGAGCTCTATATAGGGGGGACCTTTGCTTATTTATCTGCTGAAGATGGCAATTATTCAAGAAAGAGGAATGCCTTATTCCTTTATTTTTATTTTGCTGGATTCAAAAGTATAAAGTTGAATTTGAAGATATTACAGATTTAAATGTAAAAAACAAGCCGATCTCATTTTGTGCATGTATAAACATATTTCAAGTTAGAGAAACAAATTCCTCTTGCAGTGATGATATCTGTATGTTATTTGTGGTGACCTGTTGCCATTGAGGACACAAGGTTTGTTTGTTTTTCTTGGAAGGGATATAACAATTAAAATCTTTAAAAAAATCTTACTTATTTAAGATTTCCTAGAAATTCAGTAAAATTATGTCAACAGTTCAGGTAACTGACTAATCTAGCTGTGATCCTATAGAGATGTATTTCGTTCTCAGGTCTCTGCTGCAAAAGAGATATTGACCTGATACAAAATGTAGGAGGGGTTCCTGTTACAGTTTTATTTCTGTTGATCTTCAGTCCATTTATTTTCTGTCACAGGAAATGCCATTTTAAGCAGGATCTGTAATGCGTTTCAGAAGTGTGAAAAGGACTTCCTTCAATAGTTAAAGTGGACAGTGACATTATCAACGTGTAGCCTGCATTTTTGTGTGTATTTTTGGTCATCTGAACATCTAAGGAATCATTTTATACAGCGTCTACATTTTAAATTGTGTACATTCTGTACAAAATGAATACAAGTCTTGCAAAAGCTGCTTTGCAGTTGTTCAGAGCACAAGATAAGAGACCAAAGTCACTGAAACACCCTTGGTTCCTCTATTTCGCCAGCCAAGTTCCCTGTCCAGTTTCTCCTTTCTCTCCCCCCCACTCTGCACTCTGACAGAATACATTGTTTTCACGATATGAGGAAGTAAATCCAGCAAACAGGAATAGTTTGAAGTGAGAGGTTCTGTATTTAGACAAACACCTGACCTACATTGGTATCCAGTCAGAGGTGAGGGATACATGTTGACTTAAAAGCATCATAAAGAATGAGTAAAAACTGTAACAGCAGAAATAACCATTTTGCGTATTTTCACTCGGTCATAGTGTATATCAGGGGTTTCTGTTTTGCATGAGCAACCACACTAGTCCTTTAAGGGGTCCATAGTTCTCTATGCATCAATGTATCATTGTTGGGCACTGGTAAATAACTTACAGCAATTGTTTTCTTTTTTAATATCCTGTTTTTCTGTCACAGGTCCTGGCAGCTTTAAGAAACCAACCCTCCCGATTCCTTCTCACGCCAGTATCCATAGCAACAACATGACCCCACCTCAACCCCCTCAGCCTGCAGTTCCCAGGCTGCCCCCCGGACACCCTGGAGCCATGTAAGCGCCACATTATTGCAGGGAAAAACCAACTAAATAATGATTGTACCGTATGTTTTCTGAAGGTAACCTCTGACTGTGTGTTTCAGGATGCAGCAGGGTGAGTTCCACGAGGATCCCCCGCCTCTACCACCATCTACAGGTTCAGGAACAATCACTATTTAAATATATGTGAATTATCATGACTGCACTGTGGAAAGGCCTTTTTGTGCCACAGGGAGACATGAGAGGACTGTGTGATGGTGAACCTTGTACCATATTTAGATATCAGAAGACTACATTAGTCAATATAGCTTGGCAGTGAATAGTCGGCCTTACTGACTTATTTTTGTAGTTTCTTTCTTTCATTTATGTATTTATTTAATCATTTATTTGGCAGGGACAATGCACGGTAATGAATACTTAAAACATTAAAATGTGTCAAGCGTAACAGTGCCAGATTTAGCTTTCAGCTAATTTCCATCCGCAGTGCAGCGTCCAGTGTGTTTGTGTGGATGAATTCCCCTAAGGGAGGGGGGGCCAGTCCATGTAAACATTTATAAATGAAACACATACTTGTAAAAGACTTAAAATTGTCAAAACTCAAGAAATTATGTTTTTCAAGAATGGTACAGTGGTGGTATGAATAAGGCTTTCTGTCAAACACCTTGATAGCTCTCTTGTACAGCTGTTCTATTGGTTTCAGGTTTGTGGCACAAGCAAACGACCAGTTTGTAAAACAGTATTCAATGTGGGATAGAATCATACAGTGGAGGTATGACTTTGCAGCATTGGCAGTTAAGAAATGCTGCAAAGTTGTCTATTTATCTCTAGACAGTCTAGATTTCCATTCAGTGTGAGTGCAACCTCAAGAAACTTTGCTTTACATGATTCAGAGTCAAGAGATAAGATGTTTACGATACACTGTTAATGTTACTAAAACCACTCAGAGCTCAAGTTAAAGGCAGATGATGAGCTTTTCCATAAGAATCATATTCTCCTGTAATGTTGATTATTTGTTTCTCTTTAGGTCATCCCAGTCAGAGAGCAAAGGTGAGATATGTTGATTTCATTTCACATTAATACAGATTTGCATGTGATTACACATTTAAATGCAGACATACTGTACTCACTTAGATAAATAGCGTGCATGTTCAAGGTTCTTTATTTTGTCATACAAACATAGCTACAGTGTAGTTATGCCGATGAAAATCTTAGGTCACACAGGCTTCTCCAACAGTACAACACAATAACACAGATACAGACATATATAGTGCAAGTAAATAGTAAATACAAAAAGAAAAATAGTTTAAAAAAGTGAAATAGGGAAATAGGGAAATAGTGCAATAAGAGTCTATATGCAAGTTATTGGAATGATATATTAGAGAAATAGATAAATAATTACTAAGTAGCAGATGAATGTTATGGATGTTGTTTCAACAGTTCAGGTGTTTAACAGATGTTGTTTCAGCAGTTCAGTGGTTTAGCAGTCTTATTGCCTGTGGTATGAAACTGTCTCGGAATCTGGTGGTTTTAGTACAGATGCTGCGGTATCGCCTGCCTGTGTGGTTATAAATGCATTTGAGGTGGTCAGCACATGTATATTTTTCAAATGAAGCTATTGAACATTAATCAAATGCTTGTATTGGCTTTGTACCAAACTGAATGTGACATCTTGAAGCACACCTAAAACAGACTGAACTGCTGCACCTATGCTAATTAGAATCATTGCTTAACTTCACGCTGTATAATCCCTGATTCATTCCCTTAGTGACCAATTACTGAAATGCAATTGTTCTGAAGGAAAAAGGCAAATGAACAGTTCAGTGATTACAAATATTTGAACTCAACAGGACAAAGTGTTGTGAATCAGCAAAGTAATTTGTGATTACCACAAAAAGACATGTGACTAACCCAAAAACTAAACCTTACGGTGCAATATGTAGCAACATGTATTGGAACATCCAGCTACAGCACGATTTAGAACAGATGATTCTTGTAAATGATAATAACTTACAGTGTATGCACAAAACAAATAAAATATGCAAGTTAGATTGTTTTCAGGATACATTGTTGGTGGTGTGTGACTATATGTGCATTTAAAGGTGGGGTAGGTAAGTTTGAGAAACCAGCTCGAGATACACTTTTTGTTATATTCCATGGAATGCTCTTAACATCCCGATAGCAATGAATATCTTAAGTGCTTTGACAAAAAATCCATAAAAACATTTCATCTGTGGAAGCCGTAGTACTGTAAAAAGCACCACCAATCATTTTAGCCGGCTCGGCTAAAATAACTGGATGGCCTACCTGCCTGTCAGCCTTCCATCTGTGCCAACACAGTCTCACGGCATTTCATGTTATAGTCACGAAATTAATCTATTGATTCGTGTTCACCGACACGATTTCGCTATTTTTTTCGTGTCACACAGAAGGATTTTAAAAGCAACGTAAATAATAACAAATTAGAAGGAAAAACAGATTACAAAAAATACAGATTTCAGTATTCTGAGGCTCTGAGCCCCATTTCTTTTCCTCGCTGACGGCAAAAAAACTCCGACATTATACAATTTAAAATAAAAGGGATAGGGTTTGGTTTAGGGTAAGATATTGGGTAAGAAAATGTTTTTATGAACCACACAGCTTCTGGTATTCCAAGACCCGACCGGACAAAAATACGTGGTGCAGGCACGAAACATAGAAATACATTGCTTTTACAATCGTTCTGTGTGACACGAAAAAAATGCGAAAATCGTGTTGGTGAACACGAATCAATAGATCAAATTAATTTTGTGACTAACACGAAATGCCATGAGACTGGGTTGTCTGTGCACAAACTTATCTCGTGCCCTCATTGGTCTTGTGCGCGTTCGTGTGTGTTGGAGGAGGAGCTCTGTAAGGAAGTGGCAGATATTTTCCGGCTGTCTATTTTCAAATTCTAGCGCACTCGGGCTGGTTTCTCCAAAATTACCTACCCCACCTTTAAGTATTGTGCAAAGAAATAGCAGATATTCAAAGAGGAGGAATTAAAAAATTATAATTATTGGGGCAAAGAAAGATAGAAAATGAAAACCAAATGTGGTAACACGAGGCTACAAGGTTTGAAGTGATTCAAGTATGAACTGAATCATGTATTAAAGTAAACTAATTTCTGCTGTTCTAACTATTGCTTCTTTATGTGTGTCTTGGCCAGGAGGAAAATGTTGATCATGATGATGATGATGAAGATGATGACATGTATGAGGATCTTGAAGAACGATGGTGAGAGAGTGTTCTTCATTAAATCTTCACCTGTTTATCCAACATCTTTTTCATATCTATGAAAAAGCCCTGCCAAAAAAACTAGGTTGGCTGATTTTAACTCGAACGTTGGTTCAGATCCCAGTCCAGCTGTGTTTATACCTACCTTTACCGACACTGCTCTCTGGTGGTTGTTTTGCAACCATACAAAAAGTTATGTGTCAGAAATGAACATTTGGAACCATTTAGTTTATTTCTTCAGGGTATTGTCTACTTTTCTTTGTCAAATAGGAGAAATGTGTTTTCTAATCTTAGAAATGCTGTGTTAATCTACCCATTTGTCAAATTTTATAATTTACTGTCTATTGTCAACCCTCTTTTGCTCTCAAAAGGGAGGAAGCTGAACAAAAACAAGACAAGCAGATAGAGATAGACGAGAAGGAGGAGAAAAAACGATTGGAGGCTGAGAAAAAGCAGAAGAAGGAACGCGAGAAGAAGGAACAAGATGCCAGAAAGAAATATAAAGTGAGTCAACAAGAATGGAACAAAATATGAAACTAAAACCAGCAGGGAGTAAGCTTAGCTAAGCATAAAAAGGGATACATATCCAAATGAATGTAACAATCTATTATTTCTTGTTTCTTGTCTGTTTGCATGTGTTTGTGTATGGCTTGGTGTGTTAGTTGGTTGGCTCCCTGGACGTCATCCACCAGGGGAAGGCGTGTGTGGATTGTAAAGGGAGTAAGACCGACCTGGCTCTGAAGCATGGAGACTGCCTGGACATAATACGTGTCATGGGCAACCCCGAGGGGAAGTGGGTGGGTCGACTGCAGGATGGATCCAGTGAGTCCACGTAGTTAATCCTCAGCTATTTCACGTATCCTTGTCTTAACATCCTACAAAACAATCTGTTAATACAGAATAAGCCTTTGAATATGTCTCTGATTATCTGTTTATTTTCCATCTATTCATGAGCTACACATGCAATGACTAATACCCAACATCTATCCAACAGTTGGTTATGTGAAGACCACTTCAGTGGAAATTGACTTCAACACTCTGAAGAAGCATAAATCTGAGCCGGCATACGACCCCGAAGTATACGACGACATCGATGTGATGTCTTCTGATAACAGGTACTGAATTATATACTCTTACTCGACACCAGTTTGATGCACAGACAAGTTGCACCTGACAACCCTGTCTCCTAAAAATTACGTTCCCACAGAACTAAACTGCATTCTCAATTACGTTTAGCTAGAAACGTATTTTCTCCCACGTTACGTTAGTTATGAACGTATCTCAAATACGTTTATTTTCTACATATCTTCTAGAAGCATATTTTCTTCCACGTTACGTTAGTTATGAATGTAACTTAAATACGTTTATTTTCTACATATCTGTGCCATTTATTGTCTTGCTTATAATAATGATAATTAGTTATTTATAAATATCATTTTAGAGCACACCTTTGAAATCGACAATCGGGCTCGATATATGGTTAAATTAAAATCAGTAGGCGAGGCTGTAATTTCGCCAGCTGTTACTCTCATGTGCGAGGCAGAACATAATAGCTTTAACATGCCAAAAAGCTGCTGTGTCGTTTATTGCACCTCAAACATTAAAACAAATCCAGAGTTACGTGTTTCTGTACTTCCTCTAAGAAGAAAGGACAGTAACAGAAGAGCTCTGTGACTTCAGGCTTGATCGCCGTTCAAATGACAGCGCTGGTTTCCCCAAAAGTGGGCGGGGCTGTAAAGTGAAGTAGATTTACTCTCATCTATTATTCAAAACCATTCTATTTATTCTAACGTAAATTACATGCCAGTGTTTTATCTTTTATTTATTTGTTTTTATTTTAAATCGTATAATGTCGGACTTTTTTTCCGTCTGTGAGGAAAAGAAATGGGGCTCAGAGCCTCAAAATACTGAAATCTGTATTTTTTTAAATCTTTTCCTTCTAATTTATTATTCTTTTCTAAATAACACACTGTTATTTACTCAACAATAACACACAATTATCCTTGTTTTTATGTATTCATTTAATTCTATAATCTTGGGCTTTTTAGCCGTAAATAAAGTCACCGGAAACAGACGGGACATTTTGAGCGATACACACCACAAACCCACTAAACTGATTACCCAAGATCCTCAGCTTGAAGCTTGTTGATTGGATGTTTTAGCCGCAATGCACGCTGGGATATGGTGTTGATATGGAGATATGATATCCGACAACGAAAAATAAAATAATACCTAATTCAGAGTGTGCTTGCTTTTCCCTTTGGAAGTCATCACATAACGGCATTGTAATACACGGTTCGGCTGCATTACATATTACACATCTGCCGTAATTCTTTATTTATAGAGAGAGACAAACAGGAGAACTGCTGCCAAAACTGAATACTTGACGTGGATCATAAATATATCAACAAATAAACAACATCTTCAATTTCTTTTCACAAAATACGTCTCCTTGCAGTATCAATAGTAATTCGGCTGACTTTTATATTTGATCCAATTGGTATATAGGTTATATTTACACCATAACGGTGCACAGCTGATCGAAAAGGACTTGTAGTTTTTAAAGATATTACTGATTTTCTTTGAATATAAGAATCTAAATACTGAGTTGAGAGAATAGTCAGGGGATTTGGGTGATGGGAGACACATCTATGGAATCACAATTTCAATAGCTTACTATTAAATGACGGATAGCCTATGCCTTTCTGTCTGTGATGTTTTACAAATCAGATATTAATGTGTAGAAGTAAAACAAGAGAAATAGTATAGCAATATCCTGTAAAATTATGTAAAAACATGAATAAAACTACACATCTTCAGATGTTATACATAAGTGTCTACACTAATAATACAAAGTTATTATTAGTATGCTGTGTGTACCTTGTGTGCACCACCTAGTGGTTAAAGCATGTTATTGAATTATTTTTGTTGAATAATCTTATTTGATCAAAACAATATTAAGAGTACATACTTTCATAGGGGGAAAGTAGAAGGTCAATGATAGAAATATAGAATATAAAAAGTCAAGAAGATACTAAGTGATCTCTACAATAAAACAGTTTAGTGCTGGATGTACAAAGATATTAAGGAGGATGTGCAAAACAGAAAAACGAATTAACCTTTATTAACACATTAAAAAATACTTTAGGTTAAGGTCTTCTTTTAAACAAGAAAAAAGCTCTGGGGGTATCTATCTACAGATGAATATTAAGCCTGCCAAAGTACTTAACGTCTAAAATATTGCTTTCCTGCAATGTTAACTATGTTGAAACACTTATTTTAAATGATATTATACACATTAATTATACTCTTATGTATGTAGATAGAATAAGAAATGTGCAGAATATGACAGTTTAATGGTGGAGGTATACAGACTGTATACCTCCACCATTAAACTGTCATATTCTGCACATCTATCAATATGTGTGTACTGTATAATACAGTACACACATATTGATAGATGTCTGTTGAGGAACCTGCGACCCAAGTTGTGTATAAGATCAATACACCTTAGAAAACCTTGAAATCTTGAAAGGGATATGCAAAATAGCCATTATACAGTTTTTAATTAACTATTAGTAGAGAATAACGAGTAATGAATATACTTTATAAAGATCTGCAGATAAATGTTTAGTCTTCTCAAGCACCAACTATCAAATATCTCTCCTGATTGTTGGCACTTGACAATCACCTTCCCTGAATTGTATTCAGGTGTAACTAAAGTCTGCTTTAAGGGTTGTTTATATTCCACATCATTAATCAGAATCTGCAAAGTAACTAAACTAAATGTAGTGGAGTAAAAATACCAGGTTAACCTCTGAATTGTAGTGGAGTAGAATTACAAAGTAACAATGAGCTGTCGTGTGGGTATATATTAATTATTATGGATACAAGCGATTTTCACCCATTTAGTAATTACATGTTTTAAATGTGTACACACCAATGTGTTTCCTATCGCCTAAACCTCCAGGGCTGTACACAGTGTAATACTGTCAACTTCTACATTTGGGAAAAACGTCTTTTAAAACTACAATTCCCAGTAGAGACGTGCCATAGAGAACATGTTGCGAAACACAATAGCCAGCATGTGTAGTTCTGGTGCGGCGTTCGAGTCTGCCGTGGTTTCGTTCCATTTCAAAGAGCTTGACGCTCGGCGTAACCTTGGCGCAACATCACGGGGTTTGTCAACGGGACTGTAGTCCCAAACGATAGCTGGGGATTATGGGTAGTGTAGTGTCTTGGGCCATCCTAAATCTCGAAATGTCCCGTCTGTTTCTGGTGACTTTATTTACGGCTAAAAAGCATGCTAAATGCCCAAGATTATAGAATTAAACGAATAAATAAAAACAAGGATAATTGTGTGCTATTGTTGAGTAAATAACAGTGTGTTATTTAGAAAAGAATAACAAATTAGAAGGAAGAGATTTTAAAAAATACAGATTTCAGTATTTTGAATCTCTAAACCCCATTTATTTTCCTCAAAGACGACAAAAAAAGTCCGACATTATACGATTTAAAATAAAAACAAATAAATAAAAAGATAAAACACTGGCATGTAATACGTTAGAATAAATAGAATGGTTTTGAATAATAGATGACAGTAAAATCTACTTCACTTTACAGCCCCGCCCACTTTTGGGGAAACCAACGCTGTCATTTGAACGGCGATCAAGCCTGAAGCCACAGAGCTCTTCTGTTACTGTCCTTTCTTCTTAGAGGAAGTACAGAAACACGTAACTCTGGATTTGTTTTAATGTTTGAGGTGCAATGAACGACACAGCAGCTTTTTGGCATGTTAAAACTATTATGTTCTGCCTCGCACATGAGAGTAACAGCTGGCGAAATTACAGCCTCGCCTACTGATTTTAATTTAACCATATATCGAGCCCGATTGTCGATTTCAAAGGTGTGCTCTAAAATGATATTTATAAATGACTATTATCATCATTATAAGCAAGACAATAAATGGCAAAGATATGTAGAAAATAAACGTATTTCAGATACGTTCATAAGGAACGTAACCTGGGAGAAAACATGTTTCTAGAAGATATGTAGAAAATAAACGTATTTGAGATACGTTCATAACAAACGTAACGTGGGAGTAAATACGTTTCTAGCTAAACGTAATTGAGAATGCAGTTTAGTTCTGTGGGAACGTAATTTTTAGGAGACAGGGTTGCACCTGAAATGACTGGAGAGAGAACAAGAGAACTTCAGCTTCAGCAACACAGACAAACAGATATTAAAAAGTTCACATTTTCACTGTATATTATTGTAGATATTATTAAATAAATGTTATTTTGTTTTCTGTGATTTGCTCAGAATATTCAAAGTTGACCCTTAAGGAAATATGTTTGATTAATATACATTTCTTGCAGAGAGTTAGATGGCATTATATCTGCAGTTTTAGCTTAGCTTAGCACAAATAATTGAAACAATAGCCAACAGGTAGCTTGTAAAAGATTAAAAACGATACAAATACCAGCACCATTCAAGCTCATAATTAACCAGTAATGTACACGTTACATTGCAAGATGAGTTTAGCTTTATGACCCTATTTACTACATGTATCAACTTGCCAAAACAAAGGTTTACTCAATCTATACTGTTTATCTCAACCCTTCTTACCCTACAGTGGAATGAAAAGACCAGGAGGTATGTTTAAAACCTAAAAATGAACATATGAATGTCCTCATATTTGTTTACAATCTTTTCATTCAGTTAATATCATGGTTGTTTTTTGGTAAAATATGTTATCGTAACGTCTTTACTGTTTACCTGTAGTTGTCCTGCCCCCACCTCCAGGAGACGGAGAAGAAATATATGATGATATTGATCCAAACCTGGACGTCATGTAGGCATTTCTTTTTTGTTTTCAATAGTCAGATGGAGTACGATTATCTCAGTACAATATGTTTATGTGGACAGGAAAGTTAAAAGAATTGAAAGAAATGCAGATATGTTCATGATTGGTTGGCTCTTTAGTCCCACGGACTGCAGGTCTTCTCCTAAGAAGCCTCGTAGCTTCCTTCAGATGTTTGACCGGAACGGACGTCTATCCAGCACTAAAGAGTAAAATACACTCAGTACTAAGACTGATCACAGATCTACTGTCCACTGTTCATAATCACTCAGCACTCATTTTTTGATATTTGAGTTCCTCTCAGATGAAGCTGATTTTGAACTTTGATTCTCTCCCCAAATTAGATCACTTACTGACTAACACTGAAGGATGACTAATCTACACATTGTTTCTGTTATAATCAGTGCATTAACTGTTGATGATTTTATTAACCTTTTCAACTCATTTGCATGTCTTAAATTAATATAAGACTGTTAACCAGATCGTAGTATAAAGGAATTGTCCGTCAATGTCGAGTATACTAACTAAATATTGTGTTCAAATCAGTGAATGTGATCCCCATGTGTGGTTGCTCTGATTCATACTAACCTACTTTTGATTAACGATATTGCAATGATATAAATTATGTAAAATGTTAACTATTTTTCTTCTCTTGTGCCAGAATGCCTCCACCAGAACAGTTCAATGCGGATGGGAATTCAGGTATTACTCACTGTAATAGTATTATACCATGTGGATATGTAATGAAAAAGGATACGTGTTCCCAGTATTTGTCCTTCCTATATAATATAAAGTAGATATGTGCTAGTTTGAATCTCCGACTGACACACCTACTCTTCAAATCATGCTGATGGTCTTTTTTAGTAGTTTGTTTAAAATGTGCCCCCTCTGAATTCATCTAATGTCAGTGGTCTTTGGTATTAAAGTAAAAAATATTCCATAACTAACTTATTTTTGTACGTGTTGTCACAGCAATTGATGAGGATATATACGACGATGTTGACTCTCAAAGTGGGCCTCCTGTTCCTCCGACCATCAGCAGGTACAATCATTCGCAACTACCTGTATTTTCAAAACTGTCAGAGGTTTAAAAAAGTGACATCAAATATGTATGTTTTCTCTGCAGCCTTCCATCACTAAAAGGCAGAAGCAAGACTCTAGAGATGGACCCAAAAAAGCAGAAAAAGTTTGAGAAAGAGGAGAAGGAATTCAGGAAAAAGTTTAAAGTGTGTTGCTCCATTATGTCTTCAAGCATGTTTATTTGACCGCTGCAAAACAAAATTAAACT
This sequence comes from Pseudochaenichthys georgianus, assembly GCF_902827115.2. NCBI lineage: Eukaryota > Metazoa > Chordata > Actinopteri > Perciformes > Channichthyidae > Pseudochaenichthys > Pseudochaenichthys georgianus. The sequence continues at coordinate 12,902,914 of NC_047514.1, read as the reverse complement.
GTCGCTTTATAATTCAAATGAATTCAGACTACAGCTAAAAATAATACTTTAAATCAAATTCAATTTGAAAATTTGGTATAATAATACTGGTGAATATAAAGTTAAACTGGCAAAGCTTTTCCTACATTAAAAACAAATGTGGTGTCAATAGTCGCAACATTAATGATGTCATTCTCTTTCAGTATGAAGGGGAGATACAGGTGCTTAACCAGGTGACCATCGCCCCGACACTGACGAATAAGAAGTGGAGTGGGAAGGAGCTCGCAGTCAGAGCAGGAGAGAAACTTGACGTAATTGTTAACGCCGTGGATAACAAACTGATCTGCCGGAACGATGAGGGGAAATGTGAGTATCTGCAGCTCATTGTTAGGGGTTGCAAACACATTTATAAATATTCAAGATTCCCACACAACAGTTTTTTTGTATTCGTCGCAACACAAAATTGGACGACCCAAGTCTAAAATCTGCTTCTGTGTGTATTTTACAGTTGGTTATGTTTCGACCGGCCACATATTTACAGAGTAAGTACCACAACCATTCACTCACATAAGTGCACACAAGTCTGGTTATACTGACTTTTTGAATATCTTGTGAATTGTAAGGTGACCTTGGCTGTTATGTAAGGCGCCTCCAAATACAATGTATTATTATTATTAAGAAAGAGAGACATAAGAACATGTTGTCGGTACTGATCGTTTTGTTTTTGTTTACAGTGATGGTGATATCTACGATGATATTGGAGATGGTATGTTTTTTATTACCTTTTTTAAGCAGTGGACCCCAATCTCCATTTTAAAAGAAACACATTTTAAAATAAATATTGTCTTTTCTTTTCAGATTGCATCTATGACAACGATTAAAACCATTGCACTGGGTTTATAGTTTCACACTCATACTGTTCATGTTATTTATTATTTTGTATTGATAATATAAATTGGGAGCTGCTTTTGGTTAGCCTAATAATTAGACCAAATTTCAAATGTTCTCTTAAATATTTATTTATCAACATTTGAGTCACAGAATAAATTAGACATGTGGGCGGTGTTTCAGAGATCTGGAATTCGGCCAGCTTAATTTCTTAAATGTCATCCTTTAAATGTAGTTTTCTTCAAAAACACAAAACAAACTATTGGAATAAGGTTACTTGCAACTTTTCAGCAAAATGGGAAACATTTGTAACCAAACAGTATTTTCGTTAAGCATTTAAAAACTCCACAGCACTGTATTTACATGTATGCTTCTATTGTGCTCTGTAATTTGGTAGGAAGATCTACATGTTTTAAACATTATTGTTTTTCTGTTTTTTAAATGATGTCCATAATAGGATACTGTAAATTCCATTCCTAACTTTAAGGCCATCTGGCATTTTAACAGCTCCGTAGTTAACTCTGTTGTCTCTGTCTCAAATTTTAACATGTAGAATAAACAACTGTTGGTGCCAAAATGTCTCTATTGTACTGTACATACATTAATAAAATGCATATTGATTTTTGTCTAAACATCTTTATGTGTCCTTTTGTATAAGCAATAGCACATCTGCTATAGAGAGAGAGAGCTCAATCCGTGTATCTACCGTCCAATTGTTTTTCTTTATTAAACACGTAAAGGGAAGAGCGTTTGAGAGGCCTTTTTGCTTTTTGCTTTTTACCTTACTAAATGGTCTAATGGTCATTGGAGCGAGGGGCGGGGCGAAACTCACGGAAGTGATTTCAAAACAAAAGCACTCGTTTGCTAAAATCACACTTTGAATCACGAGAGTATCCTGCTGAAGGACCAGTGATTATTATAAACAAGGGGAATTTAGCGATCACAACGAAAACGGCCAAGACAGATATTGAGCCCAGAAAATTGATGTTATTAATAAGGGCTGTAAATATAATAAGCCTATGTCTAAAATGGACAACATTGTTAGGAGATTTAAACAACCTGATCTCACCAGAATGCGTGACTCCACCACGACTCCTTAACACCGCATTGCGTGGTGGAGTCACGCATTCTGCTACATTTACGTGTCTGCACCACGCAAACAACCCAATGTAAAGTGAATGAGGCTCTTTTGTCGTGGTGCACACGCGCATTTCTACAACGTCTCGCAGTGAGATTTTATTCTATAAAACGTTTTTTAAATCTACTTTATAGCTTGTAGTAACTCACGGGAGGCTTCTTTTATTTTATTTGTATTCATAATAATTTTTATTTTTCGTCAGAATGTAAAAATTACATTAGTTACGAATTTTTGTTCTCAAAAAACAGTGCATTGTGTGTAATACAACTGTGATTTTTATAAAATTAGTTAGTTTTTAAGGAAGGCCAGAGCTTCAGCTGTGTCAAATAGATTGTTCCCTTTAGTTAACGTTATTTAAAAGATAATGATCATGTCCCCTTTATTGTATTACGAGCATCCATTCCCATTGGATAACGGAGGATTTTTCACCCGGAAGTAAGTATTCTCCTTACTGTCGATTGATTTTACAGTGATATCTGAACTACTCATCAACTCAAAAACACCAAATTATCCTTGTTAATTACACAACATTGATTGGTTTGAATTGTGTGCAATGCTTTTGTATTTTTCCCCTTTGATTCGGAGAAACGAATATTTTTTCGGAATTTTTGGATGGCAGAAGACACTACACTACCCAGAGTCCTCAGCTATCGTTTGGGACTACACCATGTGCTTAGCTTGACAAACCCCGTGATCAGTCCTCAAGCTCTGTGATTGATTGACCTCCAACTGCATTCCATATAAAAAACGTTTCGTAAAAGATAAAATCATACTTTATTCAGCAGTGCTTGCTTTACTCTTTGAAAATCATCACATGAATGCATTGTAATAAATGGTTTGGCTGCATTAAATATTACACATCTATCGTAGTTCTTTATTTATCTACAGAGATCGGGCATCAGAATAGACCGGAAACTATTCTTTTACTGTTCTGTTTTAATTTCACAATAAAGTTAGTAGTAATAATCTGTTTTGATATTATTGTTTTTTATTAACTACTAGACCTCTGGGTCATGTTAAGACCATATTTTCTGTGTTGCTGTGGGTTTTGGGGCGGTGGTGGCGAAGTAGATAGGGACTTGGCTTGGGAACTGGAAGGTCACCAGTTCAAGTCCCCGAAAGAACAAGTGCTACCGAGGTGTCCAAGGCACCGTTCCCCACATTGCTCCCCGGGTGCCGTTCAAAATGGCAGCACACTGCTCCTAACACTAGGATGGGTCAAATGCAGAGAAATAATTTCCCCATGAGGGATTAATAAAAGTTCATCTTCTATCTTCTTTTTTCCATCGCTTTTGTGTTACAAATATAAAAAAAATAACTAAATATTGCGTCGAAAACTAAACCAAAAACAGCAGTATATTTTATTTTGTTAACACTGTAAACTTGACAGCTTTTTAACCCGCACCTCCTACTGGTTAAAGCACGTTATTACACGTTTAGAGTAATGCAATGCAGGTAGATTGTGTTGCTTTTTAATGACTGTTTAAAATGCCTTTTTCTTAATGTCTTTTATTTTTGTAAAGCACTTTTGAATGTGTTATATTTTATGAAAACATTTAAATATTAAGACTCTTAATATTTAAATATGAAGAGGGTGCGAACTGGAGGGGAGCAGGGGGAGCTATAGCTCCCCTAGTGGTGACATGAGCTCCCCTGGGAACATGGTTTGTGAAATTTGGGGGGAGCTCTCTAAAATACTGATATGATGACCAAATAAATTCCATTTTGGGCATGTTTTTTTTTCAAAGGTGTAAAATAAGTGAAATAAAATTATATTTAGAGTTTATGATTCATGAAAAAAGTGTCGCCTGCTTGCACCGTGCACGCTGCCTGCAGCTCCACCCACTACCCACTCACTCACAAGCTCGTTTAGTTAGCACTGCATGTTTACCAGGCATTGTTGCTGCTGCTGACATGTCGAAAAGAAAAAAACAACATACCTTGGGCAATTTCTTTAAAAAGACGGCCAAACAACCTGATCAAGAAGACCAACCGAATGTAGCTGGTGGTAGCACATCGTACGTTGTGACTGCTGCTACAACAGAACCGAGAGAGGAGGGAGCTAAGGTCAGTGCTAGTGCTAACTTGACAGCTAACGTTAACTTGGGGGCTGAAGAGACACAAGAAGTGTGTGGCGTCGCGTCTCTCCAGGCAGTGAGAGGGTTGTGTTGTGCTATAGCTGTATTATTAATATTAATATTGTTCATGGTTGGTGCCGCTGGCTGCTCTTATCGCGTGTGTTCGGCTCTGTGTAGGCTACAGCCGTAATAGGCTATAGCCCATGTGAAACAATGTAGCCTGTTTTTGAGTCATTTTAAGTTGATTTAATTAAACAGTCAAACGTTACATTGGTGGTCCGTGGATTATTTATTATCAAGTTGATTGAAGTTTGCGTAGCCCATACATGCTCGGGAAATCTGTTGACATGAACATGATCCATCGGGACGTTTCATGTAAATGTAGACCTGTGGCACCACAACATATTTTCTCTTTATAATAGGCCTATGTCTGTGCTGTTGCTATTAATGCACGGATCAGCATCCCCCGTAGTTGTGTATATGATAATTATGTCAATAAACCTTAGAAAATCTTGGAATCTTGAAAGGGATGTGCAAAATATCAATTATTTACAGTCTTTAATGAACGATTAGGGAATAACGAGTAATGAATATGCTTTATACGGATCTGCAGATAAATGTTTAGTCTTCTCAAGCACCAACTATCAAATATCTCTCCTGATTGTTGGCACTTGACGATCACCTTCACTGAATTTTACTCAGGTGTAACTAAAGTCTGAGTTAAGGGTTGTTTATATTTCACATCATTAATCCAAATCTGTAAAGTAACTAAAATAAATGTAGTGGAGTAAAATACCACATTAACCTTAAAGAAAGCCCTCAGGATTATAAAAGACCCCCATCACCCCAGCCACAAACTGTTCTGTCTGCTGCCGTCTGGCAGGCGGTACCGCAGCATCCGGACTAAAACCACCAGACTCAGGGACAGCTTCATCCCCCAGGCCATAAGACTATTAAACACCTGAACTTAGAAACAACATCCATAACATTCATCTGGCTGCTACTTAGAAATTATTTATCTAATATATCATATTCACAATGTAGTGACTGCTTTTTTGTCTTTTGTTTTCTTAGTTATGTTCTCTTTTATATATGTGTGTTATGTGTTATGTGTAACGTTGCTGCCTTCTGGGCCAGGTCAGCATTGAAAATGAGATTGTATCTCAATGCTTTTATCTGGTTAAATAAAGGTTAAAAAAAAAGAAAAAAGATTCCAATCACTTGTATATAGACTCTTATTGCACTATTTCACTATTTGTTCTGTGTATCTGTTTTATTGTGTTGCACTGTTGGAGGACCCTGCGACCTAAGGGGGGGGGATAGGACACGTTCGATTCCTGTTTTGAATAGTGTGCCGTCGATGGGTTTCATTCCATTTCAAGGTGCTTTTTGACGCTCTGTGTAAACTTTGCGCACTGCCACTCCAACATCCAATCACAGAGCTTGAGGCCTGATCACGGGGTTTGTCAAGCTAAGCACATGGTGTAGTCCCAAACGATAGCTGAGGATCCTGGGTAGTGTAGTGTCTTCTGCCATCCAAAAACTCCGAAAAAATATAAGGATAATTTGGTGTTTTTGAGTTGATGAGTAGTTCAGATATCACTGTAAAATCAATCGACAGTAAGGAGAATACTTACTTCCGGGTGAAAAATCCTCCGTTATCCAATGGGAATGGACGCTCGTAATACAATAAAGGGGACATGATCATTATCTTTTAAATAACGTTAACTAAAGGGAACAATCTATTTGACACAGCTGAAGCTCTGGCCTTCCTTAAAAACGAACTAATTTAATAAAATCACAGTTGTATTACACACAATGCACTGTTTTTTGCAACCCGGTATCACGGCAAGACGTGAACATGTGACGATTTACCATGCTAGGAGACGTGAAGATGTCACGATTTCGTCCCTTCAAACGTGACAGTTACACGGTATTGTTAACCCATGTTAACCAGTGGAGAAATAACCGGAAATACCAACCAAATGCTACTCCGGCGTAATGATTTATTTTGTAATAGTCACACTCGATTACGCCGATTTTCTTGTTGCCCCAGCTGGTCGACACCTCTTTTAGCAGAAACAAAGGCTACATTAATGTATTAAATCGATGTTAATCCGTGTGTGTGAATGTGGAATTAACGGACGTGACGTTGTGCGATTGAGTTGCCAGGCAACAGCTTCGGTTCATGTTAATTTACAAACTCTTCAACTACAACCGTAGTTATATTTAAAAACATGTTAGAAGGCCTCACGAAATACTTTAATGCAAATTAAAATGTAAATGTGAAGGAATGTGTGTATAACAAAATACATCGGTCATAAACAAAACCGGAAACAGACGTAGGCAAGATCCTCAGCTCGATGATTGGATGGTTTAGCTGCAATGCATGCTGGGATTTGGTGTTTATGTGATGTGAAATCTGAAAACGTTTTTCAAAAATACAATAATACTTTATTCCGAGTGTGCTTACTTTTCTCTTTGCCGACCGTCAGTCAAGACACGGGGGTGTCCGCCACAGAGAGTGAACCCCTCTCCGTGTCGGTCTGGGGCTCATTATCCGCTGTGGCCACAGAACCGGAATCCCGCGCCCTGGCAGGCCGGGACCTGGTGACGACAAGACACGCGGGAATGGATTCCCGCGCTTTACCAAGCTGGGGCTCCCGGTTAGACCTCACCATGGTCTCACCCGCGGAGGATGTCCTCGAGCTGGACTACGAGGAGGACGAAGAGGAGGACGCCCTGGCGTTCCTCCTGTCCGAATCGGATGAACAGGAAGCGGACACCTTCATGTCACTTGACATGTCTCATGTCATGAGCAGCACTTGCCTCAGGCTGCAAAGCCTGAGGCAAGTGCTGCTCTCCCGGGCGATAGCGCACCAGCTTCGCCCGGTCTGAGCATGGACCTGGAGCCCGTGTGCAAACGCCTGCTCTGCATGCCGCCCATGGAACCGCTGGTAGCGGCTCACCTTCTACCAAAGTTGGGCCCGTCACCAAGCAGGAACCCCACGCTGCCAGCAAAGTCGGACCGTTTTCAGTCAGCAATGACTGAACGGTCCTACAAAGCTGCAGCGTTGTCCGCCAGGGCCCTGAATGTGTCCTCGCTGCTAACCGCCTACCAAGCAGAGCTCTGCGAGGACCTGTCGGGTAACCCGGGGGCAGCCACTCTGGACGAGATGGCAGCGGTCACGGACATTTGTCTCCGTGTCCAACGCTGCGCCGTCCAGGCCACGGGCAAGGTAATGGGGATCATGGTGGTGCAGGAAAGAGCGAGATGGCTCAACCTCACCACTCTCCCAGACCGGGAAAAGGATAAAAGGAGGATGTGCTGGATATGCCCATCGTTCCCGAGGGAATTTTCGGCTCCGCTCTCGCCTCCATGCAAAGGAGGTGTGAGACGAAGAAGAGGGAGGACGAGGCACTCCACCTCTGCCTCCCTCGAAGGGTCCAGCCGCTGCTTTCGCAGCAGCAGTCCTCTGCCCATGCTGCCTCGAACTCTGCTCGGTTTAATGCACCGAAGACGCAGAGGCCGCAGCACACCCCGAGTCCCCAGCCCAGGCTGGAGACAAGGGCAAGCTGGCCTAGAAATTCTCCGGTTCCAGCTGCAGCTCAGGCTCAGCCAACCAGAATTTCGGCCAGCAGTTGAGGAAGAAGAAGCGAGCGGCGTGACAGCCCCTCCTTCTTCCCTCCGTGAATGTGTTCCCGCCGCCTCGAGAGATGCCTAAACACCATCCTCAAGTCCGCACAAACACATGTCACACATTGGTTGATCCTTCTGTCATAAAACATTTGCAGCTGACGCATCCAGGCTTCAGGCCGAGGGCGCAGCTCAAAAAAATGAAAAGAAAATCAATATAGCCAATAAACAGCCCGTCAATTGTTCCCTTTCTGAGAGCAGCTACGGCATCTCTCAAAAGGCGGATTACTGACGGGTCTGTGAAGGCACCACTGCCACGCGCATGCGCTGTGCCGGCTGGAGCTGTAAAGGCACCGCCGTCACGCGCATGCGCAGTGCCGGCTGGAGCTGGAGCCAGCTGTGTGACATCTCAGCTGGCTCTGACGTCCACACAGCAGCTTCAGAAGAAACTTCCACCGCTTCCAACGCTTCTCTGCCCATTGACTTTGAATGGGGATGACGTCACTTTGCCTCGCATTTCACCGAACTGCATTGTGGGGGAGCGAAGCGAAGATTTTCAGGATGTCCAGGATTTCCAGGATTCCAAAGTTGAGCAATGTTCAACTTTTGAAGCTGAGCTGGAAGCGCCAGCCACACAACACGTTTATGCAAATCTGACAGTAGAAGCGCTAGCCAATCAAACCGCGTGTAAGCAGGGAGAACCAGACTGCAGTTAATTTCCTCATATTCCAAACGAGAAATTACGGTAGCAAATCACCCGGTTCTTTACGACCAGAACTATTAACGGGATACAAACCGGAGGAACCAGGCATGGAGGGAGGTGGCAGAGACAGTTGGTGAAACTGGTAGGTTTTCGCCTGTTTGGGGAGTTTATATATATATATATTGCTCGCATAAAATCCCCAGGGTTTTTTGCTTTGTATGTCGGTGGCGGGAGATTCATGTGATTGGTTGTTGGTGGCATTGCTCGCAAAAAATCCCCAAGCTGTCAGACACACCCAGCTCCAAGATTTTCAAGATTTTTGAAAAGCTGCTTTGTGGACGTACCGCATACAGCAGGAGATACTCACGACATCTGCCTGGGCTTCTCAAACCAGTTACACATTATCTGTTTTCACAAGCCCAGAGAGAGTCAACCCATATTCTGGAGAGAGAGGTTCTCTCTCTCCTGGAAAGAGGGGTTTTATCTATAATGCCCACCGAGCAGAGTCAGATTACGCAGACAAATGTCCTCGTAAAGCACCCGCTCAACATGGGTCTCATAATAATGGCGCGCGGAGAGTATTAGTTATTATGTAATGCGTAGTGGCACTACACCCGACTTTTCTAGTACGGGACGCGCCTACGGGTGCTGTCCTTTCACGGAAGGTGGTCACCGCGGACGCATGTCAGACAGGCTGATAGGGTATTTACGAAGGTCGCCCGGTGAGAGGTCTCTAGAGCAGAGACCTCCAGCGGGCGCACGTAAATCACCCGGAGCTTTTAGCGGTGGTCCCCACCCTAAAACGCTTTCTGCCTTCTCTCAGAGGACACCATGTCCTCGTGAGGACAGACAACACGATATCGTGTATGAACCGCCAAGGGAGGTTGCGTTGTCTCCAGTCACACACACTGGCACACAAACTGATCCCTTGGAGCGGCAGACGTCTCCTCTCTCTGAGAGCGACACAGGTACCGGGAGTGATGCACCTCGGGACAGAACTACTGTCCAGAGGTGCACCACTCTATGCAGACTGGACTCCACATCCAAGGATCGTGAGTCCGCTGTAGGTGCGTTACGGCAGAGCCGCGTTAAATCTGTTCGCATAAAGAAAAAATGCTCAATGACAGCTGTTCTCTTTAATGCACGATTTAAACGCACTGTTAGGCGGGGACGCACTCGTACACGATTGACCTCCGGGTCCTCTGTACGCGTTCCCACCCCTGGCTCTGTTACCCCCAACTCTGGTCAGAGTGAAGGAGCAACGCCACACACTTACCCTGATGGTTCCGCCCTAGCCCGCAACGTACGGGCTGGCGGAGATATATCAGCTGTTGTGTGTTCAAGAAGGACACATCTATTTTCAATGTCCTGTCTGGGTGATTTTATCATTTCTACAGGACTTGATCGATAAACACAGAGCTTTCTCCACAATCATGGTGTACCTGGCTGCTATTGCTGCATGCCATGTGGGCTTTGAGGGCAAGACGGCTAGCCAACATCCTTTGGTCTGCCGTTTTATGAAGGGAGCTCGCAGGCTCCTCCCTGTCTCCAGGTCGCTGGTGCCCTTATGGGACCTGGCAGTGTTTTTAAATGGGCTCAGAATGACCCCATTTGAACCCCTGGAAAGAGCTGACATGAAACATCTGTCACTCAAGACAGTGCTGTTACTGGCCCTGGCATCCGCCAAGCGGGTCAGTGATATTCATGCACTGTCTGTACATCCCTCATGCACTCAGTTCGCCCCAGGGCAAACAAGAGTGTTGTTGAAGCCCAACCCTGCCTTTACACCAAAGGTGGTTGGTTCGTGTACCCCAATTGACATTGAGGCATTTCCTCCGCCGTTGGTTTCCTCCGGGGAGCAGCAGCAGGATCTGTTGTGTCCAGTCCGGGCTTTACACACATATATGGACAGATCAAAGGAGCTTCGTCTTAATGACCAACTCTTCGTGTCCTGGGCTAACCCTCACAAGGGCAAGCCCGTTACTAAGCAACGGCTCTCCCACTGGATTGTGGAGGCAATTGCTTTGGCCTATACGAGTCAGAATTTGCAAGCACCTTCGGGTCTGTGGGCTCACTCGACTCAGGGCCTGGCTACATCCTGGGCTTTGTTCAAGGGTGTTTCCATCCATCTGTGCAGCGGCGAGCTGGTCCTCGCCACTCACTTTTGTCCGCTTTTACAGGCTAGACGTCTCCGCTCCAAGCGTGGCCCGAGCAGTGCTGGGCACCTTGTTGAGTCGGGACTCTACCTGTTAAGTTCTGGTTGGTTGGTGATTTTCGAGATAAGCTCGTCTGGCAATACGGGAGCTACAATTTCCCATAGTGAGACATCGAACGGAGTGTTATGAATGAGAACTATAGGTTCTCATTCATAACACTTCTCCGAGTAACATGAAGTGAGATGTCTCACCAGACGGCCCTCCTTGCTATGGTGAAGCGAGAAGAGGTGCTTATTTTGAATGACGCATGCGTCGTGGCACAGGCTACTTATAGGGGGTGATTTCCCCTGACGCTGACGTCAAAATCACCAGCCAATCAGGATTGGCGTAATGAGATTGATGCTTCTGTTTGCTCCGCGATAAGGCGCATCCCATAGTGAGACATCTCACTTCATGTTACTCTGAGACTGGGGTTACGTAAGTAACTTATAGTTTCTCTGCTATTTTGAATAAACGTTAAATATGATATTGTTGGACAGAGTATTTTAAGAGGATGGTAGACTTGATATCAGCAATACTTCCAGTCAGTACTCCGGCAGCAGCATATGTACCCCTTGGAAAGTCTATAGAGTCTGGCCTGGATAGCTGGTCTATCCTTCAGCACACTGACACGCTCAGTCACTCTTGTTGGCCTCTTATGATGCTGCTGTCTTTTAAAATATGATTATTTCTCTGCTCCTAGTTCATTCCTCGCAGATTCTTCCATCAGTCCCAGTCATTGCATGTCAGTCAGTATAGAGCTTTGAAAAATGTGTCCAATTCAACAAAATGTTTTTTTGTGAGTGAAGGCCAGAGCTAAATTATAGATTGTTTGATTGTGTAATTACAAGGTGAGAGAAAATAAATCCACATCCTCCTATGAAATGTATTTTATTTCCTTTTCCATGTTATACTTATACTTACTTGCATTATAACATTTGCATGTTGAACTACATGATAGCTTCCCCAGCCTCAAGGAAATACAATAAAATAAATGGATTCATAATTTTAAAAAAAATGATAACAATCTATAAATTAATAATGTTGTGTGCAAACATTTCAAATTGAAATATAAAATGAAAAATAAGTTTACTTTTGAAATTATTTCTCACAAAAACCTTTCGAAATGATAGTAAACTATTAAAAAAGTTTTGGTCAATATACGTTTTTCTGCCTAAAATAGTTGAAATTGAACGTAAACTGTATCAAACACCACATCCATGGCAATTAACCAATTTTTGCCCGCTATTTAAATTGACTTTGGTTAGTTAATACAAATATTGATATTAGGCCAAGACGAATTGACTTCAACTCGATTTAACGGTGCAGTTAAGGAGCAAGAAGGGAAGCACTGACATATAGTGGCAGCCAACAGGAACTACAAAAACAAACCTGACAGATTTTGGATAAAAGTAGAAGTCAATGTTTGATGTTCACAGACTGTATGGTGCTGTTGGTTAAGTTATTGACACACATGATAGATAGAGGTTAGAGACAAGGTGATCTTTCTACCCAGTGTTATTACGTTTTTATTTATTGGTGGAGCTGAATTATAAGTTAGTAATTGATAGTTTGATGAATAGAGAATGAATCAGCAACAATATTGTAAATCTAATTGGTTGAGTAATTTTTTGAGGGTTACAGCTTTGCTTGAGTCCTTGCATTATCCCTCCTTTATTTAGCACAATTTATGCAGCCTCAAAAACTAGACACTAGAACATCAACAAAGCAACGGTGTAAATGCTTCAGGAAGGTGCTGCAGTGTGAGCTAACCGGGAGCTAACGGGAGAATAAACTCCCGTGGAAGAGCAGCCAATACTGCAGCGGTCGGTAAATGCTGCAGAAACACATTAATAAACAATGAACCACGGCACTCTGGAGCAAAGTATAAGGTTGGAGAAGTCGTTATTCAATTTATTCTGGCTTCGTGTGATTAAAAGCAACACGATCATCGACCCGACGCAGTTCCCCATTGTTGTTGTTGTGAGCGCCGTAATGGCTGCCGTTGGGGAGCAAATCAGCGATGTAAACGGTGACGTCATGACGCAGCAGGGGCAGCTCTGGGGCGCCAGTGGGCGGTGTGAACAGAGCGGGAGCTGAAAAGGGAAACCGGAGCTGAACCAGAAAAGCTCCCGCTCGGAGCTAGAAACTGAAAAGCGCTGGTGTGAAAGCCGCATGTGTGGGACTGCAATGAGACTTCAATGAGGAGAGAGCATGGATGTAGCCTGAGCACCTGGGGCTAGCAGCTTTCAAACCGTTAACTGAGAAAGTAAGAGGTGACATTAAACACGGGAGATTTCATATTTCATATTTCATATTTAAACTTAAAATAAAGATAGCTAGGTCGTATAACCCATACGTTTAAGGTTGAACTTTCCTCAATTGTTAAGTGAAAAAACGAGAGAAAAAGCCACTTCCGCTCTGACCGGAAGTCACTTCATCCCTTTACCAATGTAGCAGTGATGCATCACATCAAAGTCAAAACCATAGTTATACATACAGTAGATACAACCAGAAATGAGGTCATCTCAAAGGTAGGCTACTTTTGTAGTGTTATAAAGGTATAGGACACTATCATAGCACTATAAAGCAGTAAAGTCCAGAGTTGCAGGTGTGGATCTAAAAGGAAATGTCTGAGTGAAAATCCACACTAGGACCACACTAGTTGTACTGTAACACAAACACAGTTTGTATCGATATTCCAAAGAGCAATTTTTTTGCAAATGTCGTAGTTTTTTTTTAAACTTCTGATATTATCCTATTAAGAAGGTTATCTTTCAAACAATTTATTTTCCAACATATTTTGTTTAGTCAACACAGTCTCACTCCCTGATCGTCCAATAGCGACGCTTGGTCAGGGTCCTTTGGTGTACATTTGTGACGCACCGAGTCTCCTTCAGCTTCATAAACGGACACAAAGTAAAGAGCTTTCAACTGATTGCAATGTATTCCCATCAGCGGCGGTAGTTGACGCTCAAGGAAGCACCAGATTATCCTTGTTAATTACACAACATTGATTGGTTTAAATTGTGTACAATGCATTGCCAATTACAGAGGCATCACACTACTCAGCCTCCCCGGGAAAGTTTACTCCAAGGTACTCGAAAGGAGGGTCAGGCCGATTGTCGAACCTCAGATTGAGGAGGAACAATGCGGATTCCGTCCTGGTCGTGGAACGACGGATCAGCTTTTTACTCTCGCAAGGATCCTGGAGGGGGCCTGGGAGTACGCTTATCCGGTCTACATGTGTTTTGTAGACTTGGAGAAGGCGTATGACCGGGTTCCCAGGGAGTTACTGTGGGAGGTGCTGCGGGAGTATGGGGTGAGGGGGTCTCTACTCAGGGCCATCCAATCTCTGTACTCCCAAAGCGAGAGCTGTGTCCGGGTCCTCGGCAGTAAGTCGGACCCATTTCCGGTGAGGGTTGGCCTCCGCCAGGGCTGCGCTTTGTCACCAATCCTGTTTGTAATATACATGGATCGGATTTCGAGGCGTAGTCGTGGGGGGGGGGGGTCTGCAGTTCGGTGGACTAAGGATTGCACCACTGCTTTTTGCAGATGATGTGGTTCTGATGGCTTCATCGGTCTGCGACCTTCAGCACTCACTGGATCGGTTCGCAACCGAGTGTGAAGCGGCTGGGATGAGGATCAGCACCTCCAAATCTGAGGCCATGGTTCTCAGCAGGAAACCGATGGACTGTCCACTCCAAGTAGGGAATGAGTCCTTACCCCAAGTGAAGGAGTTCAAGTATCTCGGGGTCTTGTTCTCGAGTGAGGGATCAATGGAGCGTGAGATGGGTCGGAGAATCGGAGCAGCGGGAGCGGTATTGCAGTCGCTTTACCGCACCGTTGTGACGAAAAGGGAGCTGAGCCGGAAGGCAAAGCTCTCTGTCTACCGGGCCATTTTCATTCCTACCCTCACCTATGGTCATGAAGGATGGGTCATGACCGAAAGAACGAGATCGCGGATACAAGCGGCCGAGATGGGTTTCCTCCGCCGGGTGGCTGGTGTCTCCCTTAGAGATAAGGTGAGAAGTTCGGTCATCAGGGAGGGACTCGGAGTTGAGCCGCTCCTCCTTCGCGTCGAAAGAAGCCAGTTGAGGTGGTTCGGGCACCTAGTTAGGATGCCACCTGGGCGCCTCCCTAGGGAGGTGTTCCAGGCACGTCCAGCTGGGAAGAGACCAAGGGGTAGACCTAGGACCAGGTGGAGGGATTATATCTCTTCGCTGGCCTGGGAGCGCCTTGGGATCCCCCAGTCAGAGCTGGTTGATGTCGCCAGGGAAAAGAAAGTTTGGGGCTCTCTGCTGGAACTGCTACCCCCGCGACCCGACCACGGATAAGCGGGAGAAGATGGATGGATGGATGGACAATGCATTGTGTTTTTCCCCTTCGATTCTGAGAAACAAATAGTTGTATAGGAATTTAGGATGGCCGAAGACACTACACTACCCATAATCCTCAGCTATCGTTTGAGACTACACCATGCACTTTTGCTCGACAAACCGAGTGAGCTGGCACGGGATCAATTCATCAGGGCCCTCCTCCCTGCGGACTTGAGGGTTGAGGTACAGCTGCAGCATCCACAGTCCTTGCAGGCGGCCTTGGAGTTGGCTGTGGAGAGAGAGAATGTGTGGAGTGTAGCTGCTAGGAGCAGCGAAGGGCCGGTACCATCGGCTGTGAGGAGCTGCAGAGAGGAGGAGAAGCGTGCATGGGTTGCTGAAATGACTTAACTGATAAGGGCTGTGTCTCTGCAGCCAACAGGCAGGCCAAGTACCATCGTCTGCTGGTGGTGTGGTCAGCCAGGACATTTGGCCAGAGACTGCCCCAAGGCACACCGGGCCCAGGGAAACGACGTGGGGCCCGCATAAAGGGGAAGATGCGGAGCCAGGCCCAAAAAACCCCAACCAAACCACATCCTTATTGCCACCAACACAGACATCCGAGGAAGGAGCCCGACAGCACAGCCGGGGGAGCCAGGCTCTACTCCTTCCTGAAGAAGATGACAGCACATGCTTGGAGCCTGTCGTTGCGGTGGGCCGTGCTGGTTGTGGGGATTCCTGTTATGTCCCTGTCACTGTAGAAGGGGTGCCCTGCACTGCACTGGTGGACACAGGCTTGACAGTAACCCTGGTGAGAGCAGATGTTGTTGCCCAGTGGGACTCATTTAGAACTGACAGCGGTGCGTCTATGCACAGTCACGGGAGAGCTGGCACCTATGAGAGGAAAAGGCATGCTGACTGTGTCGGTGGGGGGAGTTGAAGTGCATCATCCGGTGTGGATAGCAGATGTACAGGACCCATGTATTCTGGGCTTGGACTTTTTGAGGGCGTCTAGTTGCCACCTGGATCTTCAAGCAGGCACAGTGAGTTTCCACGGGGGGCCTGTGATCACTATGACCCGTATCCACACCCCTGCTGAACCTGCTGGGAGACCCCCTACACACCCCGTGAGTACCCTAGAAGCTGAAAAAAATCCTCCCTCCTTGCCTTTATCCCCGGTGACGCCCACTCAGGGCAACTCCGCACCTGTCACCCCCGGCCTGTGCCACCCGACCACAGCCCCCCCCCTCAGTTACCCCAGACTGGGGTGGAAGAGGCTCAGTCTGCAGTATTGGAGGTGTGGAGGAAGAACTGTGGCGGCCTTAATCCCGAGCAGCAAGAGCAATTGTGGCAGCTGCTGCTAGAGTTCCAGGGCAGTTTTGCCATGAGTGAGGAGGAGGTGGGCCGAACTCATCTGGTAGAACACGAGACTTATACAGGGGACTCACGCCCCATCCAGTGTCATCCTCGTCGACTTCCCCTGGCTCGTCAGCAGGCTTGTGACGAGGCAGTGCAGAGCATGCTGCAGGCAGACATCATCGAGCCATCCGACAGCTCATGGTCTTCTTTGGGCTGTGCTCAGACTACAGGCCGGTGAACGGGGTCACCAAGAAGGATTCATACCCCCTTCCCCGCATCGACCTGGTCTCAGGGTCGTCATGGTTCTCTTCCTTGGACCTCCGCAGTGGGTATTACCAAGTCTCTCTTGCCCCAGAGGCCAGACCAAAAACAGCTTTCTGCACTGGCCAGGGGCTATGGCAGTTCAAGGTCCTCAGTTTTGGGCTTTGTAATGCCCCTGCCACCTTTTGCGGTTGACGGACAGGGTGCTGTCTGGTATCCCCCGTCAGCAGTGCTTGGTTTGCCTGGATGACATCCTGGTGCATGGCAGCTCGTTTGAGGCGGCCCTGGGATCTCCAAGAGTGGTGCTGGACAGGATCAGAGCTGCTGGCTTGAAGTTACACCCAGAGAAGTGCCATTTCATGCAGAGAGGTCACTTTCCTGGGCCACAAAGTGGGGGGTGAAGGCATCAGCACCCTGCAAGAGAAAGTGCCGGCGGTCGCGGGCTGGCCAAATCCTCGCAACCAGAAGCAGCTGAAGAGTTTCCTGGGCCTGTCCTCGTACTACAGGAAGTTTTTACGGGGTTTTGCTTGCACTGCTGCACCCCTGTTCCAGCTGCTACAGAAGGACAGTGATTTCCTTTGGTCTGAGCAATGTCAAGCAGCGTTTGACAGCCTTCGGCGTGCCTTGAGTGAGGCCCCGGTTCTCGCCACAGCCAACCCCAGTCTGCCATTCACCCTGGACACAGACGCTAGCGGCGTGGGTGTAGGCGGAGTACTCTCCCAGACTACACCAGAGGGGGAGCGGGTGGTGGCATACTTCAGCCGGGCGTTCAACAAAGCAGAGCGACGATACTGCGTCACTCGCAGGGAACTCTTGGCAGTGTCCATCAGGCACTTTAAATACTTTAAATAAATGCTTTCGACTTCAGGATGGAGCACCGGGCTGGGGTGCGTCACACAAATGCAGACGCTCTCTCCCGCCGCCCGTGTGCCACCGGCTGATGCCATTACTGTGAGAGGAGAAAGACCTGTGAAAAGGAGCTGCTGGAGGAGGACACCGTCTGTGCTGCAGCTCGACAAGTTGAAGAGGTTGTTTGCCGGGAGCTCCAGACAGTGGACGTGGCAGAGTGGAAGCAACAGCAAGAGCTGGACACAGACCTACAGCCTGTACTGCAGTGGTTTGAGGCGCAGTAGTGGAGACCGTGGGAGGAAGTGGCAGTGTTCTCCAAAGCAACCAAGGGGCTGTGGTCTCAGTTTGAGGCTCTGCGTCTGTGTCAGGGCGTACTACAGCGTGCGTGGAAGGAGCCAGCAACGGGGGAGAAGAGATGGCAGGTGGTGGTCCCGAAGGGTCTGCAAGAGGCTGTACTCAAGGCCATGCATGGAACGGCAGGCTCAGGGCACTTTGGCGTCACTAAGACTCTCCGCCGCCTTCGCCAGGGCTGCTACTGGGGGCAGTGCCGGAGGGATGTCGAAGACTTCTGTCGCCGTTGTGACCCTTGTATAGCTCGTAAGGGCCCCCCTGGTCATTCCCATGCTCCGCTGCAACAGTTTCCCATGGGGGTCCCAATAGAGAGAGTAGCAGTTGATTTGGTGGGGACGCTACCTCTGTCAAACAGGGGTAACTGCTACGTCCTCACTGCCATAGACTATTTCACAAAATGGCCAGAGGCGTATGCCAGGATCTGTGATCAGGAAGCAGTGACAGTCGCAGATGCCCTGTTGGCGGGCATGTTCAGCCGGTTTGGAGTGCCGGAGACCCTGCATAGTGACCAGGGGAGGAACTTCGAGTCCCGGGTGTTCGCCTCCATGTTCACACAACTGGGCATGCACAAAACACGCACCTCCCTCTTGCGGCCTCAGAGCAACGGACTAGTCGAGAGATTGCATCGCACCGTGGGCCAGCAGCTGGCCATCTTCACGTCTCAGCACCAGCGTGACTGGGACGAGCATCTGCCCCTTGTGCTCATGGCATGTCGCTCTGCAGTCCAGGAGTCCTCAGCCTGTTATCCTGCCCTCCTCATGTTAGGGAAAGAGCTCCGCACCTCTGCCGTTTTGGCGTTTGATCAGCCACCGGATTCCCTGGACACTCCTCCAGGGCCTGAGTATGCCAGGAGACTTCAGGACCGCCTTGATTCCGCTCACGCCTTTGCCCGCGATCAGCGATGTGTGAGACAGAAACGGAACTATGATACCAGGACAAGAGGGCAGCACTTCCAGGCCGGGGAGCTGGTCTGGGTCTACAGCCCGCAACGGAAAAAAGGCCGGTGCCCAAAACTTGACAGCCAGTGGGTTGGTCCCTGCAGAGTACTGGAGAGGGTGGGGGAAGTTGTCTACAGGGTGCAGCTGCCTCCCAAGGGGAGAAAAGTTGTGCTCCACAGAGACAGGTTGGCCCCGTATAGAGGAGTCGCTTCTCCACATGCCCAAGGGACACCCCCACCCAGGTCCCTCGGCGAGCGGGGCAGCGGCCCCCCTGTCAGTGACTGAGTCCCCCCCCACTTTCTTTCCCTTTTCCCCGCCTGGACCAGAACCGGCACCCCCTGTCCCCCTGACCCCAGCCCTCCTGCCGAGAAGGCAGACACAACCCCCGAGTCGGTTCAGAGACCTTCCTAGTTCAACTAAAAAAACATGTGTAGCACGTTCTCGCTGCTGTGGGTTTGTGTTTAGTTGTTTATTTTTGTTCTAGGTTTTATTTGTTCCTCGTGGGCGAGGAACTTTGTAGTAGGGGGGTAGTGTAGCGACCCTGTATAGGGTGCTGAGTGTGTCACTCAAGCATCCCCCGTCTCTCTGCCAATCACAGAGCTGTACAGTGATGCTGGTCGGTGTGCGGGCCTGTGGTTGGGGGAGCAGAGGGGGAGGGTGGAGAAGTTGTGACGTTGACCCTGCTTGTGTGTGTGAGTTAGTGAGTACAGTACGGAGTGATGATGAACCTGCAACCTGTAACCTGTAACCTGTGACTGTATGCGATCAAAGTTATTAAACCCCAATGACTTGAAGCCTGTTTCGACTCCCTTTGTCGAACGTTACAATATATATCACTCAGTATAACAGGCCTACATTACTCTCTTTATTTGTATGCTTTAGTTTAGTAGATATCTACAAACATAGTCGATATTTTTCTAAAACCATTTAGTGCTTCACATAATAAAATACACAACGTGTGTGGGTGCGTATGCGTATGCGGCCGACAGACAGGTCTCAGTTGGTTTGGTGTCCTCTGCTTACTTTTAATAATTGTTTGGCCCGTAATTTCATTTCCCCATTGTAGCGACCATGCAGAGAGGGGGGGTATATCCAGTCTCTAATAGTGTTACGTTTTTATGAGAGTGCTCTCGTTTGAATCTGAAATTGTATATATTTATATATATTTGTGTGTGTATATGTCCGCATCTGTAGCCTGTTATTGTCTCATTATACTGCACTGTGAATAAATTAAAAGTAAATATATAAGTCATCATGAACACAGTTCTGCCCATCAGACAGTGCTGCTGTTCCTCCTGTCATCATTAATGGATGTCTCTTTAAAATGACTGCTCACTAATTTCTAATTTCTCTAACCGCCTGCTGCTTCCACTCCTCTCTCCTCGGTTCCCCTCCCTGACTCCTCCGCTTGCATCTCCTGTGGGCGGGACTAAGACACGAGGATAGGAGTCGAGGAGGGGAATTAGAGAATTGAGAATCCTTCACAGAGTAAATGTGTGTGTGTGTGTGTGTGTGTGTGTGTGTGTGTGTGTGTGTGTGTGTGTGTGTGTGTGTGTGTGTGTGTGTGTGTGTGTCCTTCAGTAGGAGATGAGCCTGTTTGTAATCCTGGCCAAGCAGCAATCCCAGGATTGGGGTCAGGGACCAGTAGTAAAAGGTGCAGTGTGGACAGAAATGTTCCCTAAATACTCTTGCGTTGTGTTCTGTTAAAACCTTCTTACATACTCTACCTTACCTTGTTGCATAAAGAGTGCATGCCATTACATTGTTAAAGGTCATTTAATTTTTCTGACCCTCAACATTAGGATAGTGATATTTCGATGATGTAATTCAAAAGTAATTTATTTTGGTTTCGAGGCAAGTTCCAGGAAAAAGTGAGAAAAGTAATTTACGGAAATAAATTCACAGTTATCTCGTAAAAATATACTTGCTTTATTTGTGTCATCAGTGTAAATAAGAGGCAAGCTTTACAATACTGACCAGCCAGTAATTCTACGTATATATTTTGCATGCGTATGTCCACTGCATAAACACTTGTATCTGATAAATGCACGCTAGTAAACGTAACTACAAATATATATATTTTATTCATCTACATTTGGCTCTCTGCAATCAAGGTAAACAACACTAATTTGTAAATGGTAAGTGACTGGAAGGAGTGAACATGAAAGGATCATTTTAAAATATATGTACAGTACAGTAGTTCAACTATATATCTATGTACTCATTTTCTAAAATGTGCATTCTGAACCCCTAAATGAATATCATATGTATGTACAATTTACAGTTTGTTTGAAAACAGCTCCAAACAAGATATACCATCTGCTGTGCCTTGGACTTTGCATTAAAGAATTGTATAATGTGTTACATAATATTGTACATGGGCATCACTTACAACACAGATTAACATACATCTTTTTTCAGTATTGCATAACTTCAAATAAACTGTGGAAAGAAATGTTCATCCCACAGCAAACAAACAAGCACCGATAACCATATCTGCATCATCTGAACTAACAATAATCCTTAACATTTAAGGAAGCTGATACTATATGGGGATGAGTGGGTGATAACCTGAGATTCAAAAATCACCCTTACCCTTGATCCATATCTTAGTCATGACTATTTCTAGGTTTTTTCCAAGAGTTCCTGTCTTCAAGAAAAAAAATGTTAAGTGTTCCTTAAAGATAAACGTTTTTCCTTCTTTCGATTCAACCAGTTTGTCTGAAAAAATGCTTCCACTATTTGCATTTACTCTAGTTTCCGTCTTTATTTCATGTTTTCCTGGTCAGTAAGACTGAAGTCAGTCTGTCATAGGTTGCCCGTGTGCCTTCCCATCGCGTGAGAAGCTTTCCGACCTTTTAGCACATTGAGCAAGTCTTGGAGCCTCCACTGGGGTTTTGAGGAGCTGGTAGAAAAAGACATACAAAAGAAAATATTCAATATTTTTATAAATCAGCACATTGGTATAGGCTATCATCAACAGGTAATACAAAATGTTACGCAATGGCACAAATATGAATACAATTGAAAACAAATCATTGCAATGCTTCTAAAACATTTCACAGTTGTGCGATATCAAAACAATCACTACACCTTTACTGGTCTCTTTAGCTGCCTTCTCGTCCTCTATGGCTTTGAGTGATGCCTCATACACCTCTTTTCTAGCATTCCACTCCTTCCTGTTATTCAGGATGCCGTCCAGCATGGGCTTGATTTGTGGGTGGAAGCGGTAAAACTCCTAAGAAGAAAGGGACAAATCACGCTTAAAAAAACAAATGCAAGGATAAAAAAAAGCACTAGGAGAAGGGGGTTATGATGAAAAAAAGGTTAACTGAACAGACGCAAATAATCAGACTGCAATACTAAACATTACCTTATAGACAAAAGTGCAGACAAAGTCAATGAAGCCACACTGCATCTTTGGAAGTTCTGCTGACTTGTTCCTGTCCATCATGGGCTGGTGGGAGAGACAGGCAGTATTTGAGTCAAAAATATATCAACATAAAAAAATCTATAACTTCTTGTTACTAAACACACCTGCCTGACATCATCTCTTTCCTTCCTGGTTATTTTCAACATTCTTATGTTAAGTAGCCTAATAAGCACACATTCTGATACGGGAGAGTCATTTTAAATCAGTTTAATCAACATTTTTTATATTTGTCATTTATATTATAATTGATTTAAAATGTCTGTGTTTAGGACATGTTAGAAACCATAAGTAGCCTACACTCACTGATACTAACATATGCTTTCTCATATGCACATTTTCAACAGAGATGAAAATCACGACATATTTACAAAAACTATTTGTAAACTCACAATAGGTTGCTGCTCAAGGACTGTCCTCTCCAAGTCACCCTGCTCCCAAAACTCTGCTGCTACAGACAGGGCAACCTGAAAGAGACACACAAAAATAACACATTCACAAAAAACAAAAAATACTCAGCTAGACACTGATTTATGACATATTTTCTTCTTCTCACCCTGCTCTGTACCTCCCAAGGCTTGGCGATGGCTGACAAGTCACATGCGGTCATCATCATTGCCCTGAAAAAAAGATTTTTTTTAGAGGAGCAGATATTTTTTAAAGGAACAAAGAACAACTTACATGCTCGTTGCACTCACATGACAATTTCTTTTCTGGTTGTTTCAAGGGACATGAAGTCGACCCACTTCTTTTCATCCTCGTATGTGTGGGAAAGATCCACAATCTTCTGAAACATTGTTCTTTTCCTGGCAAAGTAGGAGGAGAGGAGTCATTTTACCATTAATCATCATGTGTTTTTATGGTTTGAAAAAACAAGAAAGAGCGAGGTAATAATAAAGTAAAGTGAGACTATAAGAGATTCTGCTTACTTGAAATAAAGAGCCAGGTCAGTGGCAATGATAGCGATGTCTGTTAGATGAATCACATGCTCAACCTGCCGCCTGTTAAGGTTCTGGTAGATATTCAGTGACTGTGGATAGGATGAGACGGATGGGCGTCACTTATAGACATTTCAATGATGTTCCAGTCAACTTCACCTCTCCTTTCTTACCTCGTCAGCTAAGAGAAACTTTCCCATCTCTAGATGGTGTCGTTCCAGGATGGAGGAGCCATGGAGTTTAGCCATAGGGTTGCCAGATCTGTTGGCATAGATAAATTCAAGATTAACAACAATATCATCAGTTTTAAAGGTGGGGTAGGTAATTTTGGAGAAACCAGCTCGAGTGCGCTAGAATTAGAAAATACACAACCGGAAAAAATCCGCCACTTCCTTACAGAGCCCCTCCTCCAACACACACGAACGCGCACATGACCAATGAGGGCACGAGATAAGTTTGTGCACAGATGGAAGGCTGACAGGCAGGTAGGCCATCCAGTTATTTTAGCCGGGCCGGCTAAAATGATTGGTCGTGCTTTTTACAGTACTACGGCTTCCACAGATGACATTTTTTTATGATTTTTTTGTCAAAGCACTTAAAATATTCATAACTATCGGGATGTTAAGAGCATTCCATTGAATATAACAAAAAGTGTATCTCGAGCCGGTTTCTCAAACTTAGCTACCCCACCTTTAAGTCTAAGGCTTAAACATTTACATATCAAAGGACTTTATGGGCCTTTTACAAACATTTTTCCCGAACTCTCAATGTTACTTTTTATTTTCTTCTTTGTTCTATTAAATTGTTTTATTCTCTTCAAATGTAGATTTTTCAAAATATGATAAAGTGTGTTTACTGTCAGCAAACCGTGATATTAAGCAGTATTATGGGACTGAGACACATCAGTGTTACTATTGAACCTATCTGATTATCTCTATTAGCAAAGTGTATTTATTTGTGTGTAGATTGTATTATTTTTCCACTAAGAAATGTAAAAAAATCAACAGCACTTACTTGACTTGGTACAAGTTGTTGGTCCCTCTGTGATCAAGATCATGGAGGAAGCCTGCCGTTATCATGGCCATCACCTCCAAGTCAGTGTAGTACCGCTTTAGCAATCCCGTCTGAACACACACAGAGAGGTCATAACAAAGAAAATCATAACATTTTGTAGATAGTTCACCTTATTTAGGCTTCCAGGCTTTAAAATGAACATAATAGTGCATGCCGACATTTAAATACAGAAGAAAATTATATTAAAAAGCGCTACCGTTAAGAGTGTAAACATGGTCTGGCCCACATTGAAGCCGTGACGCCAGTTGTGGTAGGTGATTTTTCTGTAGCCTTTACTGAGCGAGTACATGAACCGAACCAGCGCCTGACGGAAGAGAACTGATGAGTCAAATTGTCTTTGTTTTTTATAATCAAGTTAAATAATATTATCTGTGTGCCAAAACCACCTCTTGAGGGACCTGGAACTTCTTGACAACCCCGACCTCATAGTACATCTGCACCCCGCACTTCACCAGCTCCATCTCTGTGCAGTTAAAATCCGAAAAGTGGAACTCGTAGATCTCAAACTTTTTTATGAGAGGAGGTAGGTCTTTTTTCTAAAAGGGAAATTAACATAACAAAGCAGAGTAAGATGAAACTGTTTACACGGCACATTCATAGCAGAATGTGAAGATACGATAGTTATGCTTAAATATAGGAAAGTGACAATTTGGCTACTCTCCTAAAGATTAGGTTCTACTTAGGCACATTGTATATTTGGATACTCAATTACAGACAAGTTACCAGGATATCCAGGAGCTCCTCCTCTTCACAGTCTCTGGGTTCACGGCCGTACACTTCTCTGGTGTTCTGAGATATATTAGAAAAAAAATGAAGGTTGTACTGCAAGTATGAATTGACTGAATAGCAAGCCCAACTACATAGGTAGTTATACAGTAGGATATCATAGTTAAAAGCAAATGTGGAAAACATTAAAAAGAACTGACCAGGACATCCTGAATCTCATCATCCCGGCATTTGATGTGGTAGAGCACCATGTCTTGAGCAATGTCTTTCCTATTCTCCAGCTTGTTCATCTTGTCGTAAGTGTCCGGGTTTAAAACAGACCAGCCCAGGAACTGGGTCAAAGCCTGAGAAGATAGAGTTCGGGAAATGAGCAGAATGCACTGTGTAACTCACAGAGATTCATTGCTACACTTTTATTATCATTCCAAGAAGAGCTGTACTACAGTTTCTGATTTCACAACATAGTGAGTGACTAATGCATGCAGTGTTAATATACCTCCATGAGCTGTTCATCCTGATCATCAAAAGGTTTTCCGTCTTTTCTGTTGTAAAAAGTGGCCACACCAACTATCTCTTCCTTTTTGTTGACGATCGGCAGCGAGAGGACATTTTTTATGGTCCAACCACTGCTGTCGAGTGGCTCAGTCTGAAATAATGCATCGACAAGCAAAAGCATGTGATACTCGATGAAAATCTCTAAACATACTTGCCTGTTTTATTGCAAAGCCATCTTTTTTTACCTTCTAGCTAAACTTAGCTGTCTTAAGTCTCTTACTTGAAACTTGAACATCTCGTCAGCAGCTGTATTCATAATGTTACAAATCTGAAAAACAGAAATAAAACATATTGATCGAGGTGGAAGATGTGTGAATACATTCATTAGTTTTTACCTGATTTACTGGTTGTAGTAATGTAAAGAAACTCACAAAACCGCTCTCAGCAACATAAGTAGGCAGGCCGCTAATCAAGGCCCAATGATCTGGAGTCGGATTTCTGTGTGGCAGTAAGGCAAGAGGAAAGGTAAGCACATCTAACACAGATTTAAAAAAAACAAAAAAAAAAACAATAATAATAATCAGACTAAAGGAAATAGTCAAATGATGACTTACGGTATTACTTTGATGTCTTCTTTTCCGTGTAGTATATAGTCAATGACTTTGTAGAAAATGATCTCCTGGAGGGAAAAATAAAACACAGACGTTATGCTTAAATGGAAAAATAGACCAAGCAATGTATCTAATATTTTCACTGCCAAGCGAAGTTATACAATGGATTAGTGATGATAATGTAAGTTAAATTAGATAAAACAGTGTACCCTGCCATCAGGAGTGACAGGACCAGAGTACGGGGCCTGCTCTCCCATCAACACAGGCCAGATATCAAAGAACTCCTGGAAGGAAACAGACAATCAGCACCTCAGGGTAACAAAGGCAAGAACGCAAATCATGGGATATATCAGGAAGGGGCACAGAAATTCCCTGTACCTTCTCCTTCGTCATGTCTAGTAAACCGACAGAGTAGCGGTCGCAGTTGAGGTAGGCTCGGACTGTGTACAAGGCCTTGTGAAACTGTCGCTCAATGTCTGTCAGCTCTTCAAACACCTTGTTGGCAGACCACAGCAGCAGCTGGGGAGTAAAGCACACATACAGCAGTCATGAAAAACATTCGGTAATGCAGTTTTTGCTGTTTTTTAGTAGAATAAAAATCCACTCACCTGTCCTTTACGAGTCTCACAGTTGTGGAGGTAACTGAGGTGGTAGATCTTCAAGTTCAAAGTTGCAATTTTCAGAAACTTTGAAAAAAGCTTAACGGACAATCAAGAGAAAGAAAAGCGATATAAAACCATTATAAAGACACTCAAAAACACAATTTAACATTTAACATTATACATATTCAAGCAATAAACAACTTAAAGGGGACCTATCATGCAAAATGCACTTTTGTACGTCTTTTATACATGAATATGTGTCCCCGGTGTTCCAGGGAACTCACCAAGTGTCAGAAAACACAACCCTCTCTATTTTCCTCCATACCCAAATCTCTAAAAAAGGGGCTGCAACGGATCTGATACAGACTGATCCAGATTTGAACACTGTCCTGACGTCAGGACGGTGGCGCTACGGCTATTGGTCAATTCTCCACCTATCAGGTAAATGAGAGGTTGGGCCACGGCCGGCCATTGCTGCTCGAAAGTGCTGGAGACGCTGTAGTACATATGCCAGGCCTGTAAGTGGCGCTGTAGTCTGCCACAAAAGCAGCGAGGAAGACTTCCCTTGCATGGTTGCCATGGTTGCCCTTCTGTTTATTCTCCGCTGTGGCTCTTTTTTTCCCTCCCCAAGGCAAGCGTTTGCACCTCCTGCTTTAAAACAAATGAATAATGACTCTATATAATCATATGTAAGGGATAATGTGCAGCGACGCGGTCATTATCCCGCTTATTACATGGCCACATTCTCAACAAAGTAACAATATGACTCCCAATATTAATTGAAATGCTTTTATGGATTTAGAAAATGATTTTATTGATTTAATTTTTTTTTGTATATATTGATTTAAATTGACATGCATCCGCTAAGAAAAATAGTCCGTTGTTACTGTTTGAACTAACGTAGCAACGGCAGGAACTGCTTCGATAGCGTTTTTGAGGAGCTTTTTGATTACAGATTTGAAAACATCGTTGCTTGCTTTAAAAGTAGCACAATTCATTATGTCAAACCTTGGAAAGTATCTAGATATCCCTGCCCTAATGCCAAAGTAACTGCCAACTCCCCTCTCCTGCAGGGGGGCGTGGTCAGTTGCAGCTCACAGAATCAGCCCCCTGCAAAAACAGGGCTGGAAAGAGCAAATAGAGCGAAATGAGGCATGGCTAAAATGCAGGATCTGTTTGGTATTTTGAAAAAAAACTGTATTTATATACTTTATATAGGTATGGCCCTACAATATATGTTTCAAATATAGCATGATAGGTCCACTTTAAAATGTCCCACCTGTCTAGATCTCTAATACTCTCTGTATTTACAGACATAACTAATAGACTGACTAGATCGTAAGTAAAGTAAATAAGGAAATATTTGTAATGTTTTAAACTCACATTGCGCTACTGTAAAGCTACATAACTCAAAGCCTTATGTCAAAACTGAGGCACATAAAATGTGTGACTTAGTGTTTTTTTCCTTATCTGCAACAAGCCAACAAAGTAAGAGTGATCTTGAAAACTTTGATTTTCAAAAACGAAATGTATTTTTCATGTTCATTAAAAAGTCATGTTTTATTTAATAGTTTAAAAGGAAATCAAGATATTCAGGCAGATAGAAACCCTAGCAAATACATATATAAGAACGTGCTATAGAGATATAGTAGTAAATATCTTGATTTCTGCTGCAGCTATTATATGCGACCAACCTGTTATTGTTGTGCTTATTTTGTTGTGTAATGTTAAGAACAGTAATTTGCCTGCTGTATATCTTAATATCTATATTGACAAGGCCTCTGTACATCACACTGATCTGCTTTAAGGTTATATTTGCTTTTGCTCACATCTTCATCCTCAGCAGTGAAGTGTGGTCCAGTGGTCTTGTTTAGAACCATGATCACAGCCACCAAGTCTTTGCCGTTGAGGATGGGCGAAGCCAGAATGGTCTGGGTCTTATATTCTGTGAGGTCATCGACAAATGAGCTGAAGTGCGGGCTCTAAAAGACAGAAAATACACGTGTTAAGTTTACTGTTTAGAACAATACTAACAGGACTTAGAAGTGTCTAGTTCTTTAAATGCCACATGTTAGGTAGGTCTTAGCCACTAAAGTATTACCATTTTGACCGAAACCAGGATAATTATTGTGCAGTTCCCTATATGGAATATTTATTTAATGAGTCCCAGTGCTAGATTTTTTTTTTATTATGAAACTGACGTTCAATTTAAATGGGCATACTATATGTTCAGTCTGTATGATGTAAAGTAAAGTTGTTTTGATCTGTTTCCTGCTGACTAAATGTCAGAGGTGTGTAATCCACAGCTTGAGCAGAGGCTGTTGGGATCTGGAAATAACTGGATCATGTCTGACAAGGGGATTTACAATCTCACTTCAACAAGTATAAATACTTGTACATTGATATTCATTCATTTATGTCCCTCTTACAAGGCACAGTGACTTTAAGAAATAAGCATGCTTTCTACAAGATTAATATGTTATTGTAATGAAGAAAAACATTTATTTATTAGACAAAACCACAACATGTGGGAATTAACAATTGAAGGCTGTGGCCTCATCTGGTGGTTGTTTCATGAATAACACTGTGACAGACTATTTTCCAAGTTTAGGAATTCTGTTAAACGTTGCATTTTTATCCTACTAACCTCTGTGACATCTTTCACATTAACAGTCTTCTTGGTCAGGGCCACATGTCCGATTATTCCCATGTCCAGCGGATAGAAGATCTCAGAGTCCGGTGGCACCACACAGTCATCAAACTGTGCCTCTGTGCTGACATTGAAGAGCCTTGTGGCCAGCTCCCCGATGCCGTTCCTCTGCCGGTACATGAACAAGCTGCAGCGGTCGGCGTGGATGAGCGCAGTGACTCTCTTCAGGATCTTGAACACAACCTTTTCCACGTTGATGTTCTCCTGCATGTCTTTGATCAGGTCATACATGATTTTGCTTTCTTCAACCTTGAAACAAAGTGAAAAACCACAATTGTTAGAATTTGGTTTTACTGGAGAAAATTAGGAACTTCGTAATACATACAAAAGGTTTGTCAGAGGTTATATTCTATGAAACTATATGTATGTGTGGTAACTGTGACACAACCTCTCCTAAATAAACAACTTGAAATAATTAAATGTACCTGAGCGAGCTCCTGGAACTGGCTGAAGTCAATCTGTGTGTCTGGGAGTCCTGACACCTTCGACATGGAGGCAGGGCTCATCTTCTTAGCAAAGTACTGTTTAGCAAATGAAGGGTTTTCCTTCAGGAAGTTTTCCACGTCTTCCTTCTGTGCACACATTGTTCTTCCTTCCTTCTCTCCTTCCAAATGTTCCTGTCTTCTCCCTCTTCAGAGTGACGGAGCTCCCGCTCGGTCCAACACTTCCCTGAGCGAGCTACTTCCAACTTCTCTGAACAGAAGCACAAGAAAAGAAAATAAGCAAAACAAAGCACTTCGATTCTGGTTTATCCAGATAATACCCTAAAGAAAAGCTAATCTTACCCAGGTATTACACACAAAGGGGGGAAACAGAAGTGGACATATCCAAATGCAAGTATAATCCCCTCTGTTAGTGGGATGAGGGAACTGAGTGAGGGAGATCCCTAAGGAGAAGGCGGAGGGCTGAATCCAAACAATCCATCTGTCATCAGCAGATAGTGCTGAAGGTTAGCAGGGATCTGCCTCTGCTAAACTCATCAGCTGATCTTCTAGAAACGGATATGTGGGCCAAATTATCCTGCCTCCGGAGTGCATTCAATACCTTTTTAACATCCCTATTAGATCAAATAAATCAGCAACAAATTCCCTCTCCTAATTTTTGACTGCATTCTTGAGAGTATAATTTGGGTTGAATACAATTCCTTTACACATAATTAACCATTACAACAATCAGAGGTAACAATACAAGTAATCAGCAAACATAAAACATACAACAAAATGAAGTTGAAAAAGGCAGAAAAGCAAAACAAAGAATAGTCCTTCAAACAAAAGCATGAAACTTAAATGTTTGTGCATATAAGAAATCTTAGTGCTTTGTGCTTTGGGAAATGTAGCAACGCCTGTATTTCTGACATTTGCTAATAAATGAATGATAAACTATACATTTATGAGTACTTTTAGTATATCCAATATCTTGTTTGTGGTGTCTGTAGTATACTGTATGTGTCTCTCTCTCACACACATGCTGGTCTACCTATACACACTCTTTAAGTCCTTATTAAACAAGGCCTCCTTTGGCATAAGCCCTATTTAGTCAGGCCAATAGCTGATTATTTACACACGGCATCTATTGCACGACTGTCCGTCCTGGGAGAGGGATCCCTCCTCTGTTGCTCTCCCTGAGGTTTTCTTCGGAGGTTTTTCCTTGTACGATGTGAGGGTCTAAGGACAGAGGGTGTCGTATTGTCATACTGATATTCTGTACACACTGTGAAGACCACTGAGACAAATGTAACATTTGTGATATTGGGCTATATAAATAAACATTGATTGATTGATTGATTATGTCAGTACCCCAACTCTCTCCCTTTCTCCATGTGCAATCTTTATTGCAGCCTACCTGCACAGCCTCTTTAAGTTTTTCCACATCAATGATTGTCATTACCATGTTTAGGAGATTCATGGTAAATAGTTTCCTGAGAAGGATGATAGAGTAACGCCAGCTAGAAACTAGGCTGAAGGCACTAATGTAACATTATTGAGATTGTAGTGTCAGCATCAAACACAAACAAATTGACACAGTGTGTTGTGCTTCTGTGATAGATGTAATCCTTCATTTAGGGAGGGAGAACCAGTCTATAATAAGATTCCATAAACACCAGATAATCTGCTTCCAATATAATAGACGGTAGCAACGTGTGTCTACTGTACACGCGTTGTACGTAGTCCCAAACGATAGCTGAGGATTCTGGGTAGTGTCTTCTGCCATCCTAAACTCAACAATAAAACAATAAAGGGGACATGATCAAATAGGAATATAATTATCTTTTAAATAATGTTAACTAAAGGGAACAATCTATTTGACACATGCTGAAGCTCTGGCCTTCCTTAAAAACGAACTAATTTAATAAAATTCACAGTTGTATTCAGGGGCGGTTCTAGGGGGGGCAGGGGGGCCCAGTGCCCCCTAACACTGACTTTGGACCCCCCTGTGGCCCCCCTAAAAAAGAAAAAAAAAAAGAGACAAAAATAAGTTTATGATTAAATGATTTCTTGGCTGACGGAATAGGCGGAAGTAACGATATTTGTCATTCTAGTCGGACCCATTAGAGCAGGGGTCTCCAACACGTCGATCACGAGCTACTGGTATCTCGCAAGCCCTCAATAGCCCCCACTTTACAAATATGTTTTTGTTTTTTTAATGCAAGCCGTCATCGCCACGGAGGAGCACACAGTCTCTGTGAGCGAGCGAGACAGAAAGAGAGAGAGAGCTAGAGAGAACACACCTGTATCAATGTAATGTGTTGTAAAAAATAAATAAATCATCCCAATGTGTACTATAGGACAGTAAAAAAAAAAACAGTTTGAAAGGGGAGTGATTAGTGAAATATGCATGAATAAAAAGAAAGAATACTAACGGTAACATAAGATAAGAATAATCTAGTTTAAATTATTTGTTATTGGTTGTGATCATATTCTAAAGATGTTTTGATTATTGAAAAGTATACAGCTCTCTTTCATATGAGTGTTGAGAGCTGTAACCATCAATTCATTTTGTGCTCAAAGTGCACCAGATTGATGCATTTAACTTCAACATTTAAAAAAACATATTCCCGGGGCTGCATGCCCCCGGACACCCCTAGAGAAGGTTAGGTCCACCCCCAAATAAAGCAGGTTCAAATAATTAAATTGCATACATTTTCTTTTAGTAAACACTGAAAACGGGTCCCACAGACCCAAACAGCACACAACGGGAAGCATATAATAATGTGTAATGAAACAAATACCAATAACTGTATTGCATTGTTTTCTTAGGTGTATGCGCAATTACTTCATACTGTCTTTGTCTTTTTCGTCCTGCATTTATTGTGCCCCCCTCAGACTATAACTGGCCCCAGCCTGGCCCCCCCAGTCAAATTGGTCTAGAACCGCCACTGGTTGTATTACACACAATGCACTGTTTTTTGAGAACAAAAATTCGTAACTAATGCACCATAATAGAGAGGCGAAGTCCCTCCCTTTCCGGGAGCCTCCATGGGACCCCGGAAGCGTAAAATTATACATTGAAGTCAATGGAGAGAGAAAGGTTATCTTTTGATCCCGTTTGAATTGTGCCACGAATGACACATATGATGTTTGTCAATTTAAAAGAATATTTTGCAAGTCAAAAAAATTAAAATGTGTCGTAAAACTGTGAAGTTACACATTTTTTTGTGTGAAACCGCTGAGTGAACTACAGGTCTCTTGGTCTCGCACAATACGTGTCACCATCACAAAGATGGCCGTCACGTTAGCAAATTTCACCTGTTTCTTTCAGAATGAGAATAAAAGTATAAAACGAGGTGACTACAAGTCTGGAGACGTTGAGAGCTGTACATACACGAAAGGGGAGTTAGTCGGTTCTGTAAGAGCAGCGGGACCGGCTTTACAAGGTTTCGGTGAGTAATATGAGTGCAATGTGTAACGTTAATGTCAGCTAGCTAACATTAGCTAACAAGGTACACTAACGTGTTTTGTTTCAGTAACTAGTGTTCTCCTTTAGAACTTCGTGGTCTGTGTGTGCTGTGGATAACATTAGTGTTCACAAGAACAAGGTAAACTCCCGTGTTTTGTTTTAGTTGCTCTTCAGATTGAAGCGGCCAGTTTTATAGTCACTATACTGTATGTGTGATCTCCTTTTACATCTCGTTGTGTCATTTGAGTTTATTTGCTGTGTGTAGATTCAAGGGTTTTGGTTATCTTGTCAATTTGTTTGGTTATCCAGGCACAGCTGTGTGTGACTCCCTCGGGTACACTGGTATGTGTTTTCCTAATGTAGAGAGCATTGATTAATTAATTAACTACACACTGAGTCTAGATCCTGACCAAATCCTTTTTTATTGTTGATCAAATGTTTTTCAAAAATGTATTCATACACATTTAGAAAAATACAATGTACAATCACAACCAGTACAACACACATTACAAAAAATACAGAAAAAACAAACAATAACAACAATCAGACAAAACTATGGAAAAATAACCCCTCCCACCCCAGATCCGGACCATCCTTGTATTATTGCTCATTCAATCTATTATAGCATGCTAACAAACATGGTACTTACTTTATTTGTACAGATCTGCATGGGAGACGATGGCGCGATGCAGAGCGCTGTCTGTGATTGTGCACGGGGGATGTACAAATGCAGCCACGCTGCAGCATTGGCAATATGTGCCATGTGGCAGATCAGCTCCACAGATGTTGAGTGCCAGTGGAGGAAGCCTGGCACTTCCAAAGTAGTCCAGCCGGTGTCTCAACTTTACCAACAGTGAGAGGAGACATACAACCCACTGGCCAGAGACATCGCCACTCAGGATGTAGACTGGTTCAGGTCTGCACTGAGGGGCGCACAGTGTGGCATGGCATGGCTTTTGTCACCTGAGCCAGAGCCGCGGCCTCAACATCAGGCCATTGTCACCGTGCCGGAGCTGGTGAAGGGGCATGGGGGTCGGGGGCTTGAGGCAATTCCTGCCTCAATGCGACTGAGCAGAGACCAGCAAGCTGCCATCCAGACAGCTGTCACTGTCATCCACTCCATGCGCGTCCCTCATGAAGAGGGTGCTCGGGGGGTACAACTTGGACGGAGTCATGGCTATCAACTGGGGGGTTGTAAACGAGGCCGAAGGGGTGAAGGCTTTTGTGCAGGCCTATCAGGAGACAGTGTTCGAGTCTGGTCTCTTTGTGAGTGAGTCGGTGTTTTGGGAGCATCCCCCGATGGACTTGTGCAGCCATCTGCCCTGCTGGAGGTGAAGTGTCCACCATCATTATATAGGATATATATATATATATATATATATATATATATATATTTGTATACATATCTGTAAATTGTATGATTTTATTTGATTTAAAAGTATTTTTGATCTCTGTCTATAAACACAAACTGAGTAAGATTGACAATAAAGTTGACTTTGAATTTGAAAAATATATATATTCTTTATGAAAATAGTTGACGGTTGTTAAATGAATCCAAATGAAACGTTGGACTGAACTACAACTACGCCTTTAAATCTCTACGGACTGTTCTTCAGTGGGATGGCAAGTTCCTATCTTTAAACATTTATTAGTTTTTTCTCAGAACAGATTTGATTTTCTGAAGTTAATTTAACTTTGGCGATGTAAGGTCATTATTAAAAAGGTACAATCAATTTGTTTAGGGTTGAATAAAATAATGATAAACATTTAATTTGGACAGAATAAGAAACTCAATGATGCTCCACTCACCTGTTCCTTTTTATAAAGTGAAACCGTTGAAACGATAGATTTTAGTAAACTTAAAAACAACCTTCTCCAAAAGCTATCAAGGAATATACCGAATACTTGTTTTAGAACTTTATTACATATTTTTATATAAATAGTAATAATTGAGTGATCCATAGTTGACAGAAGCTTGTGTTTACACTGACCTGTTACTCATATATTAATGTCTTTGTAACTTCTTTAAACCACTACCTCACTCATTTATTTCATTCATCACGGTTCAGTAAACTAAGTGACACATGAACCAGTTTAATCATTATAATAACGTAGGATTGCAACTCTTTGAAACTGTAGGTGGCTCTTAAAAGAGCCGTTGTATTTGGGTGTGCTGGTCTCGGGTCAGTTTAAGCCCTCTCTCCGCGGATGCAGCGGGCCAGCTGGATGTCCTTGGGCATGATGTTGACCCTCTTTGCTTGGTTCATCTTACTGGGGGCAGCTACATGGATGTCGGTGCAGTCCACAATCATTGTGCAGTTGAAGGCAGAATGAATTTATTATTGACTCCGAATGAAGCACAACTTCATGTCATACAATACATTGACTTTGTTTGTAATTGTGTAAACAAATAAAGCATTGATTAGCAAGCAGGACCTGCAGGAACAGAGCACGGTGATGGATGGAGCTGGGAAGAGAGAAGAATAAAGAAAACAGATCAACTTCATTATCGGATATTAAAAATTCAATTTCAAAACAAGTTGCCGCTCCTACAGTTTTCTAGTGTGTAAAGATGATTTCACTTGACCTATGTACAATATCACACTCAATACATGTGTGTCTCTGGGGGGTGCATTGTGCCTTTGATGTATATAAATAATATACCATAACCAAATACTATTACGTACAGTGGAAATCAGGTTGCCAGGGCAGGTCAGTGTGCATGTTCCTCAGGGTCTCAGC
Source organism: Pseudochaenichthys georgianus (assembly GCF_902827115.2). Taxonomy (NCBI): domain Eukaryota; kingdom Metazoa; phylum Chordata; class Actinopteri; order Perciformes; family Channichthyidae; genus Pseudochaenichthys; species Pseudochaenichthys georgianus. The sequence continues at coordinate 12,866,997 of NC_047514.1, read as the reverse complement.
AGTTACAGGTGAGGTAAAGAAAATAAAAGAGAAAAAGGTCAGTAACAACACTTTAAAGTAACAACACTTTGAATAATTATCTCTTTTAATAATGTTCTATCAGTAATCACTCAACTACTGTCTTTCCAACAAACAGATTGACTCACTATCATCACAATGAAACACGTCCAGAAGAATGGACCACAGATGGAAATTAGCTATTAGCTATAATCTGGCATATTGCATCTCTTCTCTTTGCTGAGATTAATGTTTTTGTATGCATGGTCCTTCTATAAATAAATAAATGTCATGCAAAGCTGCCTGCCTGCCTTCCTTCGACTCTCCCTGAACTGCCTGATCGTTTAATGTTCAATGTTAACCATTTGAGCAGATAGCATTAAGTAGAAAAGATCGCAGATGCTAATCTGCCGTTAGCCTACCTCCCGCCCCCTTAGCACCTGGTGGAGGGGGCGATAGGCTCCTCTTCAAATGTTTCACAAAATACTTACCATCATGACTACTCTTACTGTTTAACATTTGGGTTCATTTCATGTTAAGGCTAATACAAATGACAAGGCTAAGTAATGTGATGCTAACTAACGTGCTCGCTAATAGCTATGTAGCTAGCTTGACTGTGTTCCATGCACAACATGTGTATTACCTGATATGTTTGGTCCAACGACTCCTGGTCCTTTCATCAGACGGGAAGCGATAGAACGAGCTATGATCTATAAGTATGATCACTTATGTGATTACAACCTGGTACAAAGCACACAGGCATCTTGTAAAAGTGAATTTATTTTTAGCAATCTCTTATTTATTGGAGGGAATAAATCAGTTATGAGATCTTCTTCTTCTTCTTCGCTTTAATTACGAGTCGCAACCACTTGGAGCATTATCGCCTGTGACATCACTTACGCGAGCCAGAATGGGATTTGGGATTTGTAGTCTTTGTAGTCGCGTATTTTTCATAGTCTTATATTTCAACAGTTTTACGACAAAATGTGACTTTTTTGACATGGAACTTATTGTTTAAGATTGACAAACATCATATGTGTAGTTCGTAGCACAATTCAAACGGGATCAAAAGATACGTTTTCTCTCTCCATTGAATTCAATGTTAATTTTTCGCTTCCGGGTCCCATGGGCCGGAAGTAGATGGGCGTGACTTCGCCTCTCTATACATTCTGACGAAAAATAAAAATGATTATGAATACAAATAAAATAAAAGAAGCCTCCCATGAGTTACTACAAGCTATAAAGTAGATTTTAAAAACGTTTTATAGAATAAAAGCTCACTGCGGGACGTAATGCGTGTGAGCACCACGACAAAGCCTCATTCACTTTACATTGGGGTTGTTTCCGTGGTACAGTCAGACGTACGGTGCAGACACGTAAATGTCGCAGAGGCCGTGACTCCACCACGTACTGCGGTATTAAGGAGTCGTGGTGGTGTCACGTACTATATTCTGGTGGGACCAGGTGGGTTAAAAAGCTCTTTATTTTCCAGCTTTATTACATTATACAGTAATTTCCAAGTGTGTAGTGAACGGACTAGATGCAACATGGCTCCAAGTTAAAGGCACGTTGTTCATTTAAGCTGGCCATCTTTTGTTGGGTAGATTTAGTTGAAAGTAACACTATGGAATTAGAACAGTACCTGATATATTATATAGCCTACAATCTCTTACCACAAGGACCACAATGAGATTTGTAGATGTTTGATGTTATATTGATTAATATGCTAGATTATTGCATTTACACAGAATACTAAAACACTTCTAAAATTAAATCAGCACCGTCTAGCTATTTTTCATTTTCCTAATGTTTCACTCATCCATAACTTGCTCTCTCTTGCTGATCTACTACAGTAGAATATATTGACAGATTGAACAATAACGTTGAATTGTATTTGTTTCATTAAACATACCAAACATAAGGCCAAATCTAACTTGAAATAAGTGTTTTACGTCGCTTCTATTTAACCAATAAACGTAATACTAATAGTAAACACGTACTTGCTGCAATTCTGATATCCACCACAGGGTGGCAGCAGTCCCATATTGTTGAACCTGTACACATTGAAGCCCTCACATAGCCCTAGTCCCTAAAAGAGGCTAGAAAGTGACATTCAATATTATGCTTACATAAATTAACATGAGTTTGTAACTTACTACGAATTAAGAGAGCAATGGTCAGTGCCTTTGACTTGAAAGATGTAAGCAATGAATGTGCATATCAACACTAAACAATGGATAAGGATATGTCTGAAGAATATAGAAGTCAGATCTTCCTAATCATTTCAAGGCCCAAAAACGTATTTAGACAGTGGATGTTTGCACAGTCTCTGAATATGACAGGCCTTAAATAGATGTAAATACAGTAGTCATGATGGTCAACAGATGGCTAATGGTTGTGAGCCTTGTCCTGGTTCAACCCGAGTTACCAGCCAATCAAATTCAGCTGATGATCATGACCTGATGCTCGGAGCATACTCTGTTGATGAAGCTACCCGTGGGGTGGGGTCACTAAAGATACAAATATGTTCAAATACAAATCTATTTCAGGACATACAAGTATTAAAGTGCTGAGCAGCCGAGTCAGTGGAAGAAATAGATTGTCTGTCTGTATCCACACTGAGGTCACTGTTTACTACTAGCGTAGGGTGAGGCTGCACTTGTTACCTTAATTTGTTGTGTTTTATGTACAACACTATTAGATTAAAAAACTCTACTGCAAAGATTATAAAAGAAGAACAACGCGATGACCGTTATGTTATTACATGATATTCAGTCAGTAATCTTTTGTGACCGGGGCTAATCCAGGAAATGAGAGTTAATTAGTTCACAGTGCGAGAGAGAGGTGTGTGTTTGTCTGTGTAGGTGTAATTGCATAACTGCATTCAAAGTTATAGGTATAAGGATTCCCATTTCATTTAATATACAGGTAATTGACAGGTAAAGCCTTCTCAAACATAGTATAGTAAATGCACTGTTATGTAACTGAATTACAAGTGTTGTTGTTGTTATAAGCTGTTCATCCCATTATTCACAAAGAAGAATGCTAAATATATGCATTCATTCATCTTGAATGTAATGTAATGTAATTCATCATTACACTTTGTAAAGGATTCAACCATGTGTACTTCTAGTGAATGTATTTATTGTGGCTCTTATGTACTCTTTATTTTATGTGCATTATTTAAATTCCGTTGTAATGCAATGACTTGTGAAATATTTGAAATAATAGTCTGTTAATTTGAACAGTACATGCATCGGTGAGCTCAATCAAAATATTTGAGATTTTAATCTCACTCACAGAAAGTGTATGTATGCTTCAGTTAAAAAGTGGACATTTTCTAGATGAACTAATAGGTAATTTAGTATAATTATGTTGTTATTGATTTGAATAGCTGTATGGTTTACATTTTAATTGTAAAGTGTTTAAGCTTGCTGTCTTGTTAATGCCACTCAGGTGTGGACGTTTTTCAAGTTTAGTTTCATAAGCGGATTTGTGACTTTTGTACCAGTGGGGCCCTTTGCCATAAACATTTTCACAACAATTACACGACATTGACTTGGTGTTGTGTGCAAATCAACAGATTTATAACCTGAAAAATAAATCAATGAAAATCCCTTTCATGCCATACGTAGTGCATATAGGTACTGTGCAAAACTTCTTTCTAATAATAATAATAATAATAATTGTGCATATACTTTGCATTGACAAGATGATATTAAAAGCCTGTTTAAATCATGTGATTATTTTCTAAATAAGCAAGAAAAAAACTCCAAATGTTTTGTTGTTAACCTGCATTGATTTGTCTTTCAATCAGAAACAATTCCATTTATGTCTAATTTATTTATTTTATTGACACTTAAAATTGTAGTCAGTTCAGTAAGCTCTCGCACAAATCATCGGATATCAATCATGCATGTGCCTGTATCATTGTGCTTCCCAATAGTTCCACAAAGGTCTAATTGTTTTTATGGTAAGTCCCGGGCAGGTTTTAACGTGGAAGCCAGATTACAGTAAGTATTTCAACCCAACAGGATTACTTGTAGATTTAAGCACCTTATTTAGTTCCCAGCAATGAAAATCAGACATAAGCCTGTCTGTGGAGTGTGTATATAAAGGCTGCCTCACACACAGAAGAACCACAAGACTGAATCTGGTGGATAACCACGAACAGAACTTTAATCGCCTTTGCTTGTTTGACTCAGAACAGGTAAGACACTCACATCTCACTCTGTTTACCTTCTACTTTTGCTAGATTGTCTGTAAGGGAACTGTGGACTTAACAACGTACACTTTCTTTTGTCAACTGCAAATGGTGATAATCACTGGACTATATAAAATGGTTTTACAGTGTAAAGATGCAAGATTAGTCCAGGTTTATGGTATTCATATTTGAACTCAGAATATCTATTTGTATTGTGTTGTGTTGCTCCAGTCTATCAGATAGTGCTACATTTTTCTTTTACTAATGTCAATTGCTACAACATATTGTTGTTGCACTTACAGTATATTAGGAGGCTATAAAACAGATCATGGATGTTATCCCGAAAGCCAAACATGCACAGTTTAGTGTTATATAATGATGTTTACAAAATGTGTGTTCATCACAGAATGGGATCCTCTAAGGTGACCCTGCTGCTGGTCCTGGTGTCCTGTGTAGAGCTCAGTCTGTCTGCTTCCTGTGTGGTTGACAGCTTCACCGTCAAAGATGACTTTGAACCTAAGAGGGTAAGTCAATTGAAACACAAAGACAATATGCATGTTGAGAAAAGTAAGTAAAAGCATTACTGACTGTCTGCTTCCTTCCTTCTCATCGCAGTATGCAGGAAAGTGGTACGCACTGCAGAAGAAAGATCCAGAGGGCCTGTTCCTGCAGGACAACATCTCCGCTGAATACACCATCGATGATGACGGCTCCATGTCCGCCTCCTCCAAGGGACGCGTCACTCTGTTTGGGTAAGACCTATGGCCAGGAGAGACAGGGATGAGACAATTTTCACCAACACTTACCATTATTGACGGATACGATTACCATGCAAATCCAAGGTCACTGGTCTATTTGCTCACAAAGACCTGTTTGTATCTCCAGGATAAGCATCTCGGATTTCAAATATTCAGTTTCCAGGGTCAGCAGGGTGGAGTGCAATTTTCTGGAAGAACATTCTGAACAGTATTAGCTACAAATCGGTTTGCTCTGTATTATGGATGATTATAGATAAATGAAGGCTGGAGACATGGGCTTTTAGACAGGAATGTGGACTCGAATGCACTTATACATGTATGAAGTTCAATTGAAAATGCTGCCCATGTCATAGATTAATAGTCTCATTTCAATTTTGACATTAGAATTGTTGTATGTTACATTTATAATGTTACTGTAACTGCAAGAAATACCACTGATTTGTTGAGAATTGTTGACTTTGATGCTAACTTGTATGTGTTTTTCTATCATTGTGTTACAGTTTCTGGGTTGTCTGCGCTGACATGGCTGCACAGTACTCTGTCCCCGACCCTACCACCCCCGGCAAGATGTTCATGAACTACCAGGGTCTGGCCAGCTACCTGTCCAGTGGAGGTCAGCAGCAAACATGTTCCCCTCACACCCCTATTTCATCTCATCATTCCTCCTCGGCTAACCTCTCCTTTCCTTTTTTGAAACAGGTGACAACTACTGGGTGATCGACACCGACTATGACAACTACGCCATCACCTACGCCTGCCGCACCATGAAGGAAGATGGTAGCTGCGATGACGGCTACGCCATCATCTTCTCCAGGAACCCCCGTGGCCTGCCTCCAGCCATCCAGCGCGTCGTCCGTCAGAAACAGGATGACATCTGCATGGCCGGAGAGTTCCAGCCTGTTCTGCAGTCTGGAGCCTGCTAAAGAGAGAGAGAGAGAGCGAGAGAGTGTGAAGCTGAGAGAGAACCAGGGGGAGAGAACGAGGGGGAGAGAAAGAGTGCGAGTGTGATAATGTAAATGGACAGATGCGATAATGTATGGGAGAAGTGAGAGGAGGAAGAAAATTAAGCAAAAACAGTGAAAAACCTGGACAAGGTTTCAATCAATTTCCTCCTCCTACTCTGTGTCCATCCAATGTTTATCCAAGGAGAATTTACTGCTGCTGTGGTGAATTGTGTGAACTAGAAAGATAAAAAAAAGAAAGAATATTTTTCTAAACAATATCACTGAAACGTTGTACTTTTTGTGCTGTTAAAATTGTATATTTCACTTTCAAAATATACATTTGTGACTGAATATTAATCCCTTGGTATTAATATGAAAACAAATCATATAGCTTAGCTGTTCGGAGCAGAAAAAACAAATATTTGTAGGCATTTGAGTTTGAAAACATGTTGCACTTTGGTCATGTAAGTGGCTGTGATCCCTCCTGAGCTCAAGAGAATGCAGCCAAACACAACACAATAAACGAGTCATTCTATAATTTAGGGTACATTTCACATCAACAAAACTGTAAAAAAAAAGTGTTCTTTCTCAATAGAACAATCAGTGGTTCAAGTTAGTATATTCCTCAGTGTAACATATCCACTAGTTGCAAAGCTTAAACTTTTTTTATTTATTTTTTATTTGAAGGGAAAGGATGTTTTCACTACTCAGTTTGTCAACTATGTTACGGACAAACTTGATGTCATTACAATCATTTGATTAAGTCCTGCACTTCAAGTAAAATCCAATTTGAAAAGCTCTTGAGTCTATTCTACCATATATCCAAAGATTTTTAAAAGATTCAAAAATAATTGTATTAAAGTTTTGTTTTTTCATGTAATATGTTTAGCACTGTCATTAAGGATAGGGATATGTTCTATTATAAAACTACCATACAGGTCATTTTGATAGTTTTAAGAGATGTCACGTAAAACTACAACCTGTGTAGATGTACATTATGCTATAAAGGATATCAGAAGCACTATTTTATATATTTTAAATTTGAAAAAATGAGGTGCAACATAGTTGACAATGAAAGTCACACATTTGACGCAAATAACATAGTTGACTGGACACATTATTAACCATCAGCACTATGTTTATTTCAAGGAAGAAGTGCACAATTCAATTGAAACTTTCAATTAATTCAATTATGAAACACCAAATTCATACAAAATACATTACATTTGAAATGTACTAACAAGCAAAACAAAAAATCACACAGTGCAAATTAAACATTCCCTCTGATCAGTAACCGGTGAAGGGTTGGAACAAGTTCTTCTAATTCAGACATTCAGAATTCATTTCTAATTAAATTCCTAGAGAACAGTCTAAATAGTTTACATTTACATTGAGAAATGTGACGGTTTTATCGAAAGTGACTTGTATGTCAGACAAAGATCAAAACCACAGTAGAGGAACAAATAAAGAACAGTTTTTAAAGAAATGGTTTTGTAATGTAAACCGTACACCCCAGCACGTGCACTTCGCTCTGCATCAGCCAAACGACTCGCTGCACCCTCGCTGCGAGGGGGACCCAAGTTCCCATCAGCAAAAACACGTGGGTTTGCTATCCTGGCTCCAAAATGGTGGAATGAGCTCCCGTTGACATCAGGACAGCAGAAAGCTTACACACCTTCCGGCGCAGCCTGAAAACTCATCTCTTTCGACTCCACTTCGAGCGATAGAATTACTAACAAATAACTGCTAACAGAGCACTTATATACTAATAAAGGACTGGCTTATCTAAAGCCAGTTGAGTAGCACTTGAAACGATTGGCTCTTTGAAACCTGATGTTCTTATATGATTCTGTTTTCTTCAAGGTTGTGTCTTCCTGGTCGAATGCACTTATTGTAAGTCGCTTTGGATAAAAGCGTCAGCTAAATGCAATGTAATGTAATGTAATGTAATGTAATGGGTTCAACCAGCACAGGGGTCCAAGTGAAGCCTTACCGAATAACGAAATATTAAAGAATAGTACAGTAACATTAATATTCAACAGAACAGTACTATTCAATTGCAACATTCAGTTGGACCTTTTAGAAACTAGACCAGATGTCTTTGTCAATCTCCACGTGGCGTGAGGTCACTGACTTTGGAGGAGGAATCACTCTCAAAATGTCCTCAAAAGGGTACAAAAGCACATCCTCTCTCAGTGGCCAGAAGAACCGGTTGACTCCGGCAACGTGCATGCACTTTACCTGCACATGTGTGTCCATGACCTCCTGAATGACTCCTGGGTAAATGTCTTCATCATATTTAAGGGCACACCACTGGCCAATTGAATCAGGACCCCACAGCCTTTCATTCTCTTTGCTGTTGCCTTTAGGTGCTTGAGGCAGCGAAGAGGTCGTTTGCTGAACCTCAAAACTAAAAGTATGAGTGTCATCACAGCGACACTCATAACTTTGTCTGGCGGTGCAAGGGCAACTTACATCTCGATACAAGATCTCTCCTGGTGCCCCTGTGACCACCTGGTGCCTGGTGGATACCCATAGTTGAGGGCACTGCTGGCAGATGACTTGGCATCTTGTTAATTGCTTCATCCACAAGATTCTCTCTGATGTAGAACACCCTAACTGTTCCGCTGTTGACCAAAGCACTGTAGAGATGTTCTGCTGAAGGGATGTCATGACCTTGGCTAAAAAGCCTGTCAGCCGTTCGCTTCAGGAGGCCTCCCACTCCATCTGGAGCACCCTTCCCATGGCTTGCTTCAAAAAAGTTCCATGTCCCCCTTTTGAAACCACGGTTCATCAGCTCTGTGCTAAAGAGGAAGAAGTTTCCCTTCTGTCTGTATTGCGTGCATGGACCATCACTGAAGAAATGCACCACCTCCACAGAAGGATACGAGGCCTTCACTTCATCCAGGATGGGGGACAAATGTGCCCAAATGGCAGGTGGGCCTTTTCTCCTTTGATGCCGAAATTGTGCCAAAGTCCCACCAACATGAATAATTCCTGTGTGGAGCGTTGCTTGCTTCTGGTTTGGGGCAAAGTGCATTGCCTGGATTTCTGCTGCAAGCTTACATGAGTAGTTCTCCGAAAAATCCACATGAATCAAGCATTCTTGGTTGGTCATGCTTTTTCTTAATTCACGGTAGTGGGTGAACTGGCTTTTAATGTTAAATGTATGCCGTTTGAAATGTCTCAATTGGCCTTGAAACATCTCCAGCAGATCCACCAACACTATGTCCTTTTTCTTCTTCACAGTGATTTTCATGGGGACCTTGTCCTTTTTACCATCTTTGTTTTTCTTTTCTCTGATGACTGTTTCAGCTGACCACTGAGTGAGTTCGACATTTGGTGGTGTAGCTAAGTTGTCAAGCCTGTGCTGTCTTTCCCTGCTTCTCTGCTGTGCCTTCCTCCAATAGGCCCTCTTGCTTCTTTTATCTCTGTCACTCATCTCTGCCACTGTTTTCACCTTTCCTTCTGATCTGAACCTCTCTCTGCTTCTCTAAATATGCTGCACTAGCAGTAAGCTTACTGGTGGTCTGATGGTCAGTCCTTAGTCCTATTATACTAACTCACCTGTTAGTCGTACCATGCACTGGACATGTGCCAGGGGTTAATGATGATATCAGGAACCTTCTTTGGCCACAGTTTGTTTGTAATACAAAATGTTAAATGTTTTCGACTAAAGGAGAAGCAAGATAGCGAAAAGTAAGAGACGGAGCAGGCAGAGAGACAGAGGGAGGCTGTTTGTCTCTATTTCTTGCGCGAATCCTGTCCATGTTATGCAACAAGCTGGAAACCAATGTGCTAAAGCCAATTATGGTCCAGTAGTACTGTAAGCCAATTGAATACGCATGATGTCCTGGAACTATTCACGGACAACAGGCAGTCAAAACAGTGCAGCAGTTTGGCAAGAAAATGTAAAAGCCAAAGAAGACATAAGGAGGACAAAAATACAAGTTATTTACCCTATTGTTCTTACTACATCACAGGGATGTATTCTTTCATTGAATTAGATCATTACAAATGTTTGAGAATACAAATCCTCTTATTCCAAAACTCCAAAAATACAAATAGTCACTCTGTTAAGCATTGTATAATGACAGGGAGCATTAAAAGCTGTCAACCCTAAATAGAAAAAAATATTGTAAACCTTACTTATTATCTGGTAAATAATATAAAAGCATGCTAGATTGAATATTCTATCCTTTGTCTACATTGTTATCCAACAATACACCATTCAAACTTTCCAGAGTCAAAAACACCACAATCTGTGATGTTTTCTTGTTTTTAAAATCTCAATATTAAAGGGTTACTTCTATGTACAATTGATATAGAAATGAAATGAAAATAATTCCTAAGTTTTTTTAATTGGATGGGCATCCCACCTTTTTTGCAAAGGTGTAACTAGGGATTATGGGTAATCTATGTGATTGGTGACACTGGTTGGCGGGACAGTGTGTAAAGAGCACCATGAAAAAGCTACTGGCTGTAAACAAGCTAAGCTCTGATGGGATCAACTGTTTGACATCGCTGGAAATAAAACCAACTAAATCAAAACAGAGTTTGATACTTCTGTCATTATTTAGCCTGTGTAACTGATATATTTTTTCCTAAAGTACATATTTGTTTTTTAATATCCCTTAAATTCAAGGCAATAAAAGTGAAAGACACTAACATTACAGCACTTTGATTGAGAAAACATGTTAGATTTCCATTTGTGATACACTTTCACCCAGACTCTCTGTTAAAACATTGACTGTATTCATGTAAATAGTGAACAAGCTTAAAGTAAGAATATAAGTGGATTTATCTGCTTAAGTCTGGTGAGGCTCCAACTCAATTATCCCACGTCTGCAGAATTTCAGAGTAAGGGGTCAGAACAAATCTGCTCATTGCTCATAAGAAATGTTTACTTAATCTAATATTGTGTTATACTCAGCAACTTGCCTGTATCAATCAAGTGGTCGTCACATTTTTTACTTTTGAAGTATCTGAGGGAGAAAGGTTTTTAAACCATGAATCAGGTCTCTGCATTCAGCTATTTAATTAGTTTTTACAATAGCAAGTAGCAAACACTTGAATGTATTATGTATATTGAGCTCTATAATACATGTGCCCACTAGGGGGCATCAAACCACAATGAACAATGTACTCTGAGCTTGAATACCTTTTATAATATTAATAGTTTATGACTGTTATAAACATTTGTCCTAGTTATAGTTTTATTTTCACAGTCATTAATTGTCATCTTTGATCAGTAACAATGAACATTATCCGAATTGATAATCAGTCTTTGCTAATAACATGTGGAAAATTAAACAATAAGGCCTTCTACTCTAGTATATAACTCAAGTTACATTCGTATCATGCTGATGTTGTGATATGCAAGTGATTTTTTTTTTAATAGAAGAGGTGCATTTCAGATCTGCTTCTGAGAGAGCAGTAAGACATTAGCAGAATAAGAAGTGAGGGGTGAAGGGCTCTGAGAGATAATTGGTGCTGTTGTGTTTGTGATTGTGGGCTCAGGGCGGGGGAAGAAATTTGATCTGACTCTATTCTTTACTCTTTTCTTGCTCACATAACCAATAAAAGAACAACAGAAGAAAGAAGAAAGGACAATATAACTATAGAATACAGTTTCACTTTGAACTACTTTGAAGCGAGGTCTTTTATATGGGGCCTGCATGCAGCGTCTGAACTCTGGAGGTTTGCTTGTTTTTTAAAAATCACTACCGCTTAATCCAATTATCTGTCTGTCTCCGATTTACATCTGTCATCATTATCTCTCTCTCTGTCAGAAGACACAAGAGACATAAAACAAGCTTCTGCTTGTGGATCAGACTCCATGAATCACACCTGCAGTATAATAAAGACTTCCATTAAGTTATCTGTGGGTTAACTTGTAAGTGGCTGATAAGGGTGCAATTAAAAAACATCGTTAATATTGAATTGAGTTACCACCTCTCTGAAGAACCAGCACCTTACCGTGGTAGAGAGGTTTGTGTGCCCTGATAAACCTGGGGGCTGTGTTGTCTGGAACCTTGTGTTCCTGGTAGGGTCTCCCATGGCAAATTGGTCTCAGGCAAGGGGCCAGACTAAGATTGGTTCAAAAGACCTCATGAAAGACGACACAGGAAGTGAGGATACCCGGCCCGGAGGAAGCCCGGAGTCCCCTTCTGGAGCCAGGCCCAGAAGGAGGACTCGTCGGCGAGCGTCTGGTGGCCGGGCTTGCCACGGAGCCCGGCCGGGCCCAGCCCGAAAAGGCAACGTAGGCAACACCTCCGCTTCTCCATCCCGCGGGCCCACCACCTACGGGAAACAGCGATGGGGTCGGGTGCGCTGCCAGAAGGGTGGCAGTGAAAGCGGAGGGTCTCGACGGACCACACCCGGGCGACAGAAGCTGGCTTTGGGGACGTGGAACGTCCCCTCTCTGGGGGGGAAGGAGCCGGAGCTTGTGCGGGAGGTGGAGCGTTACCAGTTGGATCTGGTTGGGCTCACCTCTACGCACAGCGTCGGCTCTGGAACCTTACTTCTGGATAGGGGTTGGACTCTATTCTTCTCCGGAGTTGCTCAAGGTGTGAGGCGCCGGGCGGGTGTGGGGATACTCACAAGTCCCCGGGTTAGGTGCTTCGTTGTTGGAGTTTATCCCAGTGGACGAGAGGGTCGCCTCCCTACGCCTGCGGGTTATGGGGGGGAAAACTCTGACTGTTGTGTGTGCTTATGCACCCAACAGCAGTTCAGAGTATACGGCCTTCTTGGAGACCCTGGAAAGAGTCCTGTATGGGGCTCCTGAAGGTGACTCTTTAATCTTGCTGGGAGACTTCAACGCACATGTGGGCAATGATGGAGACACTTGGAGGGGCGTGATTGGGAGGAACGGCCCCCCTGATCTGAACCGGAGTGGTGGTTTGTTACTGGACTTCTGTGCTAGTCATGGATTGGCCATAACAAACACCATGTTTGAACATAAGGATGCTCATAAGTGTACGTGGTACCAGAGCACCCTAGGCAGAAGGTCCATGATCGATTTCGTTATCGTATCATCGGACCTGAGGCCGTATGTCATGGACACTCGGGTAAAGAGAGGGGCGGAGTTGTCAACTGATCACCATCTGGTGGTGAGTTGGGTCGAGTGGCGGGGGAAGCCTCTGGATAGACCTGGTAAGCCCAAACGTGTAGTTCGAGTGAACTGGGAACGTCTGGAGGAGGCCCAAGTTCAGGAGGCCTTCAACTCACACCTCCGGCGGAACTTTTCGGGCATTCCTGTGGAAGTTGGTGACATTGAACATTGAGTGGTCGGTGTTCAAAGCCTCTATTGCCGAAGCCGCGGCGGGGAGCTGTGGTCTCAAGGTCCTAGGTGCCTCAAGGGGCGGTAACCCTCGAACCTCCTGGTGGACACCGGTGGTCAGGGAAGCTGTCCGACTGAAGAAGGAGGCCTTCAGGGATTTGTTATCCCGGGGGACTCCCGAGGCAGTTGCAAGGTACCGACAGGCCCGAAGGGCAGCAGCCTCACCCGTGGCCGAGGCAAAGCAGCGGGTGTGGGAGAAGTTTGGAGAAGACATGGAGAAGGACTTTCGGGCGGCACCAAAGTTGTTCTGGAAAACTGTCCGACACCTCAGGAGGGGGAAGCAGGGAACCATCCAAGCTGTGTACAGTAAGGATGGGACGTTGTTGACCTCAACTGATGGAGTGTTAAGGCCCGTCCACACAGCGGCGTGCGTTGACGCTTCACCATTCACTTTGAATGGGGTGACGTCACTTTTAGCCGAAATGCATCGTGGGAAGCGACACGGAGCGTAGCTGGCGTGGCTCACTGCAAAAGTTGAGCAATGTTCAACTTTTGACGCCTCGGCAGAAGCGTCAGCCAATCGAATCATATGCCAGTACAAGCTCTAGCCAATCAAACCGCTGCTTGTGTGTCAGGGGCGGGAGATTCATGTGATTGGTTGTTGGTCGAGTTTCAGACACGCCCGCCGGCAAGCGTAAGCGCACGCCGCTGTGTGGACGGGCCGTTAGGGCGTTGGAAGGAACACTTTGAGGAACTCCTGAACCCGACAACTCCGCCCTCTATGTTAGAGGCAGAGCTGGAGTATGACGGGGGATCAACACCAATCTCCCGGGGGGAGGTCACTGAGGTCGTCAAACAACTCCACAATGGCAAAGCCCCGGGGGTGGATGAGATCCGCCCGGAAATGCTGAAGGCTCTGGGTGTTGAGGGACTGTCATGGTTGACACGTCTCATCAACGTTGCGTGGAAGTCGGAAACAGTACCGAAGGAGTGGCAGACCGGGGTGGTGGTTCCCCTTTTTAAAAAGGGGGATCAGAGGGTGTGTGCCAATTACAGAGGCATCACACTACTCAGCCTCCCCGGGAAAGTTTACTCTAAGGTACTCGAAAGGAGGGTCAGGCCGATTGTCGAACCTCAGATTGAGGAGGAACAATGCGGATTCCGTCCTGGTCGTGGAACGACGGATCAGCTTTTTACTCTCGCAAGGATCCTGGAGGGGGCCTGGGAGTACGCTTATCCGGTCTACATGTGTTTTGTAGACTTGGAGAAGGCGTATGACCGAGTTCCCAGGGAGTTACTGTGGGAGGTGCTGCGGGAGTATGGGGTGAGGGGGTCTCTACTCAGGGCCATCCAATCTCTGTACTCCCAAAGCGAGAGCTGTGTCCGGGTCCTCTGCAGTAAGTCGGACCCATTTCCGGTTCGCAACCGAGTGTGAAGCGGCTGGGATGAGGATCAGCACCTCCAAATCTGAGGCCATGGTTCTCAGCAGGAAACCGATGGACTGTCCACTCCAAGTAGGGAATGAGTCCTTACCCCAAGTGAAGGAGTTCAAGTATCTCGGGGTCTTGTTCTCGAGTGAGGGAACAATGGAGCGTGAGATGGGCCGGAGAATCGGAGCAGCGGGAGCGGTACTGCAGTCGCTTTACCGCACCGTTGTGACGAAAAGGGAGCTGAGCCAGAAGGCAAAGCTCTCTGTCTACCGGGCCATTTTCGTTCCTACCCTCACCTATGGTCATGAAGGATGGGTCATGACCGAAAGAACGAGATCGCGGATACAAGCGGCCGAGATGGGTTTTCTCCGCAGGGTGGCTGATGTCTCCCTTAGGGATAAGGTGAGAAGTTCGGTCATCAGGGAGGGACTCGGAGTTGAGCCGCTCCTCCTTCGCGTCGAAAGGAGCCAGTTGAGGTGGTTCGGGCACCTAGTTAGGATGCCACCTGGGCGCCTCCCTAGGGAGGTGTTCCAGGCACGTCCAGCTGGGAATTGACCAAGGGGTAGACCTAGGACCAGGTGGAAGGATTATATCTCTTCGCTGGCCTGGGAGCGCCTTGGGATCCCTCAGTCAGAGCTGGTTGATGTCGCCAGGGAAAAGAAAGTTTGGGGCTCTCTGCTGGAACCCCCGCGACCCGACCACGGATAAGCGGGAGAAGATGGATGGATGGATGGATGAGTTACCACATCGAGGTAGCACAAGAAATACTTGTGCGTATACTTTAGAAAAAATCCTGCTCCAAAAATAAATGTGCAGATAATATTGCCTGCAACATTTCTTATCGCTGTCTCTATATGATCAAAGGTCCCTAAATCTATATGTGATTATGTGCAAATAACCTTGTATTCAGTCTAAAAATGCATATTATTTACAAAAGATAATTTGATGTTGAGTGAGTGATATGATTTGATCTGTCCCCAGAGCAGTTTGACTTGTTTTCAGAAATCTGTTTATGTTGTACAGTATTATTTACGTCAGTTGAAAAGGTCCTGAATCCTATTAGACTTACAGAAAACACAGACTTTATGTCATAGGTTCAATATCAAAGGTAGGATTCTGGCATTCATTACACAGATATTTTCTTGAGGGAAATTGTTCCTTTAAAGGGGTTAGTTACTGAGGGCATTCTCATTTTCTAAAAAAAAGCGCCTCATTACATATCAGGCGTCAGTTGGTGAGAAGGGCATGGCAGTAACAGAATAAAAGGCTGCTGATGCTTCTGAAATTACAGTTATTATGAGCACTGGGCACCAGGGTGACACTTTTCTTTTCTTGCTTATTTTATTGAACACCTGTCTCTCTGTTTATGCTCCTTCTGACTCAGCTGACTTTCTGTCTGTCATTTAATGACCTTTTGAGTCAACTGACAGGGAACTTGCTCGGGGGAACTTGTCAAATGTGTGTAATTACTGCGAACACTGGGCTTTTATTGTAATGTCTGGGAATGAAGGTGTTCATGAAGATAACCTGAGGCTGGAGTAAAATGTGTTTCAGGGACATATTTAGTTCATTCATGAAGACTATACATTTGATATACAGGATGCTCTCTACATTTGTATCGTTGACTTTTAAAACCTCTGCTATTCAGATTGGTTGGGTCTGTTTTACGTTTGCTCTGTAAACTACACAATGTACAAACCTGCTTGGCAGAGGTGTAGAGTTGTTGTTCAAGAGCAGCTGTTTGCAATAGGTTTTGCTGTGTTCATCTGTATGAGGAGCTTGAACAACCTAAAAAGTATAATTAATAATGATTAATGTGGTTGATTTGTAGATTAATGAGGATTTCTCATGAGTTCGTGACATGCATATCATATTACTAATTTAGAAAAGTGAGACATGTCTTCTTTCAACAGGTCATTTTGGTTTCCTTCCTTTTTGACTTTTGTTCATGATCACTTTAAGAGCATGGTGACCCCTGCATGGCTCAAAAGATTGTGACCCTAAATGATAGGGTTGATGAGAGTCACAGTGTGGTTTTTATATCATGATAAGTAGGAGTTGCCTTTTAAGGGATCATTAGATATAATGGAGTCTTTCAAAGTAGAGCAGAAGAAAATGCCCTGCGTATACAAAGAAGAAACATTAAGACTTCAGCAATGTCATTCAGGTTGCTTTGTGCTAGCCACTGAATAATTCTGTTGAACAACCTTGTCTCATCCTAGTCATTTTGGTCCTGTAGAACTGTCATTATTAGAGGAGTGGTCTTGATGAAAGAGTGAGTACATTTTGGCTGCTATATAGAGACATTGCTTCACACCTAACCACAATGACAACAGGTGTGTCTAACCTCATAACAACTGTGGGTTCAATCACATGCTACCAACAGCCATACTGTAATTATATAGTTCTCACCTTTTCATTTTGTTACTTGTTTTTTTAATTACTGTAGCTACTGTACGTTTATCTTCTCCCACAAAAATGTAGATCCTGCATTTTAGCCATGTCTCATTTCGCTCTATTTGCTCTTTCCAGCGCTGTTTTTGCAGGGGGCTGATTCTGTGAGCTGTAGCTGACCACGCCCCCCTGCAGGAGAGGGGAACGTGCTTTGAGAACAGCTGCTCGGTTGCAGCGGGGAGAAGAGGGGGAAAAAGAGATCCCTTTTCCACCGTGTTTTATCCTTATAGAAGTAAGAATAGAAGTAATGGGGCAGAAACCCTCCTTTTTACGTAGCGGTCCAGACATAGACATCAAACGGCGACACATATTCAGTTGCCAGTTACTTTGGCATTAAGGCAGGGATATCTAGATACTTTCCAAGGTTTGACATAATTAATTGTGCTACTTTTAAAGCAAGCAACAATGTTTTCAAATCCTCAAAATCCTCAAAAACACTATCAAAGCAGTTCCTGCCGTTGCTACGTTAGTTCAACAGTAACGGACTATTTTTCTTAGCGGATGCATGTCAATTGAAATCAATACAAATATTTTTTAAATCAATAAAATCATTTTCTAAATCCATAAAATCATTTTCTAAATCCATAAAAGCATTTTAATTAATATTGGGAGTTATGTCGTTACTTTGTCGAGAATGTGGCCATGTAATAAGCGTGCCTTCATGCCGATCTAGATCCCTCCGCTTCGCTTCGGGCTCCTGATCAGCCTGTCAGTGTTCTTTTCCCCATAATGACCGCGTCGCTGCACATTATCCCTTACATATGATTATATAGTCATTATTCATTTTTTTTAAAGCAGGAGGTGCAAACGCTTGCCTCGGGGAGGGAGAAAAAGAGCCAAAGCGGAGAATAAACAGAAGGGCAACCATGGCAACCATAGACATGGCAACCATGCAAGGGAAGTCTTCTTCGCTGCTTTTGTGGCAGACTACAGCGCCACTTACAGGCCTGGCATATGTACTACAGCGTCTGCAGCGCTTTCGAGCAGCAATGGCCGGCCGTGGCCCAACCCCCCATTCCCCTGATAGGTGGAGAGTTGACCAATAGCCGTAGCGCCACTTTACTGACATCAATAAAGTGTTCAAATCTGGATCAGTCTGTATCAGATCCGTTGCAGCCCCTTTTTTTAGAGATTTGGGTATGGAGGAAAATAGAGAGGGTTGTGTTTTCTGACACTTGGTGAGTTCCCTGGGACACCGGGGACACATATTCATGTATAAAAGACGTACAAAAGTGCATTTTGTATGATAGGTCCCCTTTAAAGGATGACACTAGCCGCTTTCACACCGCAGGACTTGCGGTACTTTAGTGCCGGCACTAAAGTACCACGGCACTAAATCCGCCAGGGGGCTAGTGCCAATCGCATTCACACCGCAGTACTTTCCCTGAGGCACGATTACGCTGACGTCACTTCGTCTTCTTCTTCTCTGGGTTTACTGGCAGGCCGCAAAACCACTTCACGGCGAGTACAACAAAAAAACGAGAGAAGAAGAACTACACGGGGGAGGGGGTATAAAGCCCATCCGCTGTATGAGGCGTTTGTTTACTTTCCGACCTCAGACATGATGGAGTTCATAAGGGTAATTTACAAATAAAATACCCCATTATAACAATGGACTTTATCTTTATGTATTTATTATATATTACCCCCTCAGGCTGATTTTGGAAAAGGACATCAACCCTTGTTTGGTGTTTTTCCCTTATCTATCTAAAACAAATGACATGATAAATTACTTGTGTTTATGTGTGTAAGACTTGTGTTTCTGATAAATTCAACCACCGACACCTGTCTGCTCTCACATTCTTCTATTCTGCAAATTTGGGGTGGGACACAATAAATAAAGCTTCGCCAGTTTGTTTGTTTTATTGCACAGTCAAGACATAACAATAACGGCATCATGCTGTTCCAGGTGTGTCGTATGCATGTAAATTGAAGTTAAATAACAGTGTGAAATGTAAAATAAAGTGTAAGTAGTTTCAAAACAATGTAACAGTGGCAATATATATAGCAGCAGACACGCCTTAGTGCAAGTTAGGTGTCAGTATTAAAAAACAGTGGCAATATATATATATATATATATAATAACAAAAGAAAATCGTTACCACTCTTATTATTGTGGTCTTTAATTTTGTTATAGTCCTGCCTGAGTTTCTTTATTTTTACCCGGCATCCGTGTGCACTGTGCACGATTCCCAGCTCAAGTAGCGAACATCGCTCAAAACATTTGGAGTTGGGAACTGCTTTCTGTAGAAGCTGCTGCATCCCGTCCTTGGAGTAAATTGCCAGAAGCGCCGACACTTCCTCATCATTCCACCGCTCCGGTGTTGTAGTACGTGTGGTCATAACTGCTTTAAAGTACAAAAAAAACACTCGCTCGCTCAGGTGTGGATGTGGTTTTGTAGCGAGGAAAAAAATGGCTGCCTAACAAAACAAATTCAGAGTCTAACGGGGCGTGGTTTGCAATTCGCCCAGCCAATAGAAATAGAATAGAAATTGGCACTCTTTTGTCACCAGGTTCGTACCACCTCTCTAGCAGGGACTAAAAAGTACCAAAAGAGTTCCAAAAGAGTTCCCGGCACTGAGTAGTCCCGGCGGTGTGAACGCGACATTATTGGTACTAACGGAACTAAAGAACTAAAGTACCAGGGAAAGTCCTGCGGTGTGAACGCGGCTAGTGTTCTTTAATGTGTTCTTTAATTGTTGTTCGGGCCAACAATTTGGTCCAGACTAAAAAATCTAAACAATTGAATCGATTGCCATGACATGTACTGACATTCATGATGTTTGTGATCTGACTTTCCTTTAAGCTCATCATCAGGTCAAAAAGAGTCCAATGCTTCGTGCATATAGCTAAATAACAAATATTAAAACGGCAAACAACTAAACGATGGTGAACATGTTCAACATAATACCTGCTGAAAATCAGCATGTTAGCATTGTTGTTGTGAGCATGTTAGCATGATTATAATCAAAGCACAGATGTGACACAGTCCTGGGACAAGGATATTAGTCCTGTTCAAAGTATTTGCATGATTTAAAGTCAACATGCTTTTATGAAACTTTAACCTATCAGGTTGCAATCACATAGAACCAACCACTTCAGAGCATTTGTCTATTTCAGTATAAAAGCAACAACATGTTTATTGTGAATGACATAAGAATAGAAAAGGTAAATATGTTATGGATTAAAACTTTATTTAGACTAAATACAAACACAAAAACAATAAAAACATGTAAATGATATTCTTGTCAAAGCATGTTTTACACCTACTAAAGTAAACATTTCCACACTAAGTAATAAATATCTTGTTGAAGTACACAGCAGTCTTTAGTAAAACAGAATGAACATGGTTGCTCGGTTGCTCTCACAGAAACAAAAAAGGCACTTCTATTCTAATGGTATAAGCATGCATAACTACAGCACTGGATATATATATATATATATATTGTAGCATTATCTCCAGAATCAAATCAGTGTCACTGATAAGTCAACCTTGGAAAAACCATTAACTGAAAAAACAAAACATTCATAGTCGAGCAATACCCCCAAAAATTCCCTATTTTCTCATTGGAGAAGAATAAATGATACTCCGCAGCTCTTTTGAAACATCCGGAAACATGTCTCCCGCCCTCTTTTTTGTTTCGCAAGACCCTGTAATTTTTTTCATCTTGCTTCTTTTTTTAAAATTTGTATCCCCACTCCCCTTTTATTTATTTCTTGGTCTCTTCGATCTGCTCCACCTCGCTGGACTCGTCCACCACTTTGCCGTTGATCATCGTCTGAGTCACCACCTTCACAATTTTCCTGGTGCGAACATCAGGCTCCTCTGCACAGACAGAGATGAGATGGGATGAGATCAAATGAAATGACATGAGAAGGGATGAAATGGAAAAGAACATATTTTTTAAAAGTATGATTTAAAATGACATTAGATCAAATTAATTGAGATGACATCCAGTAATATGAGAATAGTTTTGAGTTTGATTTACACAGGATAGGTAGTAAACTGCGATAATCCAAGTGAGAAGAAAGGATTGGTGATATGAGATCAAGTGGAAAGAAAAAACAATAAAATGATCATTTAAATTTAGAAGATGAGATCAAATGAGACAAAATATGAAAAGATATGGCGAGAGAAAGGGGGGAGAGAAGAGACAACATGGAGGCAGTTAAATGAGAAGGCAACATAACATTTGGACTCATATTACTCTTTCATTTTGGTTGATTCTTCCGTCACTCTGTAACACTTATTTCTCATGATGTAGTTGTATGTGTTTCACACTGACCTTCACCACTAATGCACATGTCATGTTTGGACAGCTTAAGTTAAAGGACTATGTGCATTTTTCACTAAAGACACAGTTTGTAAAAACAGCTTTAAATGCTTAACGATCCTGTCTCACGAAGGACTCTTAAAGGTGTCACAGTCATTGGTTCTGTGTCGTCTTTGGTCTGCTGATGGTGAACATAACCACAAGACCTTGCAGTTTGTTAATCCAGCATGAGTCAGTGAGATTAGCATACAACAGTTACATAATTGCGATAAATGTTTTCACACCCATATGTGTTGCTATAGGAGCTGAGCTGTTAGTGTTGTTTGCATTGTTTTGAGGTTCATGAAACAGACATTATTCCTGGGCCGCTCGGCGTGTGAATGAATATTATGTTTGCTCAACTTATCTGGTTTATTATCACAGCTTTAGTCACTCTTTACAACCCTGGTGTTTCTTTCAGGTTGTGATAAATTGTAGATATAAATGAGTGAATGAGCAGTGCTTTACTCTCTGGTGTGCTACATGCTTTTTATAAAATACTGTGCTTGGAAGTTCTTCCGACATAAAAGTTGTGACTTTGCACTTTATTTATCTCAGTAAAAATCAGAGACCAGGTACTCACTTTTTGGTGGAAGAGGGACTTCCTTGACACTGAGGGGCAGAAATGATACATGTCAGAATAAACAGATTTAAATTGCCCTATAATCAGCATTTACATTTTTAAGAGGAACAGTTTAGCATTTTGGGAAAAACTGTTTTCCTGTTACTTAGATGAGAACCACTCTTGTATCTAGAGGCACTATGAGGAGTTAGCTTAGTTTGGAATAAAGACTGGAAAGACTGGAGGAACAGCTAACCTGCCTCTGTCCAATGTAATACATTCTACTAATTAGTTTCTCTAAATCTGGTCAAAAACTAATTGAAACATTTTCTTTTCACAGTGGTACTTTGTAAAGGGCTAAGCTAGTATTTTTTATTTATTTATATATTTATTTGTGCACATTGATTGACATTTCTGTAAATGCGCCAGAGTTAGCCAACAGGCTATTTTTTGTCTGTAGTCCCTGGACAGATGTTGAAAGTCATCCTAAAAACAAAAATTCACTTCAAATAACAGGTAAATACAATCAGTAAAACAACATTCAACAGAGATGCTTATATTATGATAAAAGCATATAAAAACATAAAAACAAAACTAAAATACATATTCACAAAGCAGACAGATAGCAAGAGGTCAAGGCACATGTACAAACAGAGTGTGGTAAAGTGCAGATTGTGTCAGTGTTGACAGAGCTGACTGTCCGATAACCATGTTTTTAAGTTAGATTTAAATAAACTGCAGGTGTTTTGTTCTCTAATCTTTACTGGGATTGAGTTCCACTGTTGTGCAGCTTTAAAAGAAAATGAAGATTGGCTGAATGAACTCTTCCTTAATGGAACAACGCAATCTCCTCTTGTTGCAGCTCTTGTTGACCTAGTTACAGGTGTGCGTATGGTGATAAAATGTCTGAGCGGAGGTGAGGTAAGGCCGTGTATTATTTTGTACTTGAGGCAAGCATTTGCATATCTCATTACATTACAAAGGGCAATGATGAGTGGTTACCCCCTGCTTCCAGCCTGTATGCTAAGCAAGGCTAACTGGCTGCTGATTGTAGTGAACTAATATGAGGGTGCTATTTTGAAGTCTGGCTCTCACTCAGCCATGTTCCTGGTGAAACTCACCTTTCTTCTCCCTCCAGCAGGCGCCTGTAGGTGGCGATCTCCATCTCCAGGTTCTGTTTGATGCGGAGGAGCTGCTCATAGTCGGTCTTGGTGCGCTGCATGTCCAGCCTGAGCTGAGAGAGGTCATCCTCTAGCTGGTTCAGAGTGGCCTGCAGACGCTCCATCTCAGTAGAGTACTTCTGACCGGTCTCACCCAGGTTACCTTCCAGCGCTGCTACCTGAGACAAAAAAACAATAATAATAAGGCCTAACCTGCCTTTTCCACATTCCTGGGTCTAATGTTACCTTTGTGTTGACCATCATCATATCAGTTTGGAAGGTTAAATGACCGGTGATCTGGGAAATGCCCAAAATTATTCCTAATTTTGGCTTTTCAACCTCCTCACATTTCATCAGAGTGTTTGCCAGTCAGTGGAAATCAGACCACAGTGTCTTCTTCTGATTCTGAAATTACTTCCCAAACCACCATCAACAAAAACCTGAGCTGACAAGGCATTGGCATCCAAAACAAACATTCGCTGTGCAGACATGATTACCTGTTTCGCCACAGAAACCCACCCCCATACACTTTAGCAACTGAACCTGCTATCTTCTAGCTAGACTTATTAGCGTGGGATAACATGTTGACTGTCAACACAGGATTAGTCAAGAGAGAAAAACAAAACAATTATTTTTGTCAGACACTGATGAACCGAACGTGAGACAGAATCTGAACTTGGGTAAGGATTGTCTGCATTGGTATTCGACAAATCCCCTCTAAATCCGGCCTTTGTTAAATACAATGCCATAACTAATTACGGCTCTGCGCACAGCTCTATATGTAGAAACACACACGCACACACGCACGCATGCACGCGCACACACACACACACACACACACACACACACACACACACACACACACACACACAACCATGTCCAGTTTCAGCATTTCTCTATTCCCTTTTTTCTTTTATCTAACTGTATGTAGACTAAAGTCCTCTTCCTATGTTTCTTGTGAGTGTTCTTTGGATATTTTGCTCCAATTGCAACTTTTGTCCTCAGGCGTAGCAGCTCACCTGTTTGTGCAGACTCTCCAGCTCCACCTCCAGGTTCTGCAGGAAGCGCTGCCTCTCCATCAGCTCGCCTTGAGCTCCTCTCAGGGCCTCATTGCTCTCCTTCACCTCATTCTGCACCGTCTCCAGCTTGTTTGGACACAAAAACACCAGAATACACACGCACATGAAATACATTGTGTTATTAGATGAACTTGGCAATTGTGAATTTCCACTCACTCTTTATGAGTTCTCTAAATTAAGAATTTTATCATTATAATCGTTTCAGAAAAACGATTATAATGATTATTCTGACATCAGACTGTAACTGTAGAAATTAAAATATGTGTCAATCAACAGACAGAAAAAAGACAGTCATTTTGATGAAAAATGTTCAAGCATAAACTGTAAAAAAATTGCCAAATATTTGCTTGCTCAAGCGTCCCACAGGTAAGGATTTGCTGCTTAGGGTGTTTGACTTTTGGTTGGACATACGAAGACGTTAGTTTGGCCTCTTAAAATGAATTCCTTGCATTTTCTCCTCACCTTCTTGAGGTACCACTGCTCCGTTTGGTCCTTGTTCTTCTTGACAATCCCCTCATACTGGGAGCGCAGGCCGGACAGAATGGTGCCCAGCTCAGGCCCGCTGGCTGAGTCCACCTCCACATTCACCTCATCTCTGGCAATACGGGACTTCATCTGCTCCAGTTCCTTCAGTTGGAGGAGATGCAATACTTAGATCCCAAATTATGCTTTATCAAACTGTGTATATTTACGAGAAACATAATGGTTGCATTGTCTAAATAAAGTCCCATATGTGTAAATGAACAGGCGACATATCGGAGCAGCAATTGGTTTGTAAATTCTACACCACATGTTGGCATAGAGGATGTGAGGACATCTTTATTATTTAGATGCTCTCGATCAATAGTTGATGGGGCAGAGCTCACCTTACCTCACACACTAAACTCTATTCATCCATATTCTCTAGATCTCTTTCACTCTCGCTTCTTTGTCACTTGTGGCATTGTGTCATGTCACACATGTTTTAATATGATGTGGTGTGCATTTAATGTTCTTGCTAGCCTACATATACACAATCTTCTAGGCTGTGTTGAAGCATACAGTTAAAATGCATGCACAGTAATTGTATCCTTGCTCAGGAAGGGGGTGCACGAGAGATGTGATGGGATCTAGTTGCCTAGGTATGTCAGTGGGGGGAAAGTCTTTATTTTCAAAAAGGCCTGACATTCATTTCAAAGCTGACACACAGAGGCAAGGTACAAACCTTTACATGTTGTCAAATCAGACAAACAGTAAATGAAATAAACATAGGTGTCACACATATATTTCAGAATTAACAGCCAAAATAATCCTCTCAGTCTCATTTAGTCGATAACAAATATCTGCAGTAGGTGATGAATTGGATCTGTGCAGTTTTATTCACATCCTGTTTCTGTTAGTAGGAGATCGATACTTCTCATGGTGAGAGGGGGTGAATTATCTTATCTTCATATCCCCCCCAGAGGACGACAGGGATCATCTGATTGGGCAGAAACAGCAGGTCTGTGAAACCAGATCTAACTGCTCCTTTAATCTGTAGTAACCAGAGGACCACGTCTTTCTCTCCTGCCCCCCCTCCCTACACATATCTGTGTGCTTAAGCTCCAAATAAGACCTCTTGAGTCCACTAAACTGGGTCAGCCTGAAATCAAACAACTTGTTGTTTGATTTCTCTTGGCTGGAGAACAAGAGAGAGGGCCAACATGAAAATGAGAAGAGGCAAATGTGGAGTAATGGAGAAGATAATGTGGTGAAGAGCATGTTAAAAGATTGGCATACAGCACAAATGTGGGCAAAGAAGTTAAGAAGTGAGTCCAAACAGATAGAGTTAGAACAGACTCACCTCCTCGTGGTTTTTCTTGAGGAAGTACAGCTCTTCTTTCAGGCTGTCCAGATCTCCCCTCAGGGAGGCGATGATCTGCTCGTGGTCGGTCTTGGCCTTTTTCAGAGCAACACAGTCTCGCTCCACAGACTGACACATCACCAGCTCAGTCTCCCACCTGGTTTATTTCAGATAAATAAAGGAATAAGTTGTTTATTTACTTTCTTTTTTAATGGCAATAGCTAATGCCTTATGAAGTATTTTCTATATTATTTGTATTGATTTTCGTCTCATTTCATCTCTTTGTAATCATTAAATACAATACCCAAACGTTTCTATGACCCTGGTAGATTTTAAAGGACAGGAATAGTATAGCACAGTTGAGGCAGTACAAGGTAATCGGTTTTTTCAGTGATAAAAATGATCTGAATCATAAATGTGCATTAAATACCTCAACAGATTCAACATGATACAAAAAGACTTCATCTGTTTAATATGAATGTAATGCTACCATGCTGGACAGGTAATAAAGCCTAAATCAAAGACTTTAATCTAACTCTAAAGGGCTCTAAAAGGCAGTCAATCAAATAGTTTCAGGCAGTTGTTCGCATTGATCCTGAGTCACTCACTTGATTCTGAAGTCATCTGCAGCCAGTTTAGCATTATCGATCTCTAACATGAGACGTGCATTCTCCAAGGTCCTCTTCCTCACCTGGCAGACATTAACATGGGGAAACAATGTGAGCATCCTTCATCAATGTCAATCTTCGTGCAGAAGTCATGTGCATTAAGTGCTTCATGTATTATATTACTGTGTTAGGTATTCTGGCAGTGAAAGCACAAAAGTACAAATGCCACATCGAAATTCAAAAGGGTAACCCATTCCATTTTCATTAAACTGTAACTTTTGTGCTTGTAATAACATAGTATAAATAATGATTAACTTTACTCAGGTTTACAAGTTAACCCAAAGATCAAGTGTAAGGGAAATTCTGCCCTGCTCCTGCGAAAAGATGCGTCCATGTGTCCATGTTTGCATCAATGTTTTGTCTATGTAAAATATCCAATGACATCATAACCTTGTTCCTTGACAGAAAACTCACATCTGGCTGCAGGTCTGAATAATCTCCATGGGCCTTCAGCATTCCTTTATTATAAAATGTTAGATGTTTTGCCCGCCCCTTCATGCCTACCTCTTGCTCAACAGCATGAGCTTGGGCCATCATGGAATCATGGTCATGACCTTTGGGGATGCGGTCCAGCATCACCTGCTTGATCTTTGTCTCCAGGTCTGCGTTGGAGTGCTCCAGTGAACGGACCTGGATGAAGACAAAGAGATGCGAATGAATGATTTCAGTGTTTCAGTTGGCTGCTAGTATCATTTCCTTGTCTGCATGTTGACAGAGATGCACCCATCGCCCATTTGGCTGCTGAACAACAGTTTAACAGTGCTGTTAATGTTTTATGTATCAGACCTTGTCCAGGTAGTTGGCCAGACGGCTGTTGAGACTCTGCATGGCTTCCTTATCGTTGGTGCTGTTGCCATGTACGCGGTTAAGTTTCAAGCTGATTGGCCCGTTGAGATCCTGGCCGATGGAGGCCGAGCGGCTCAGAGGGCTGGATGTAGCGAAAGATACAGAAGCACGGGAGCGAGCGCGGCCAGTATCCATCAGAGAGCGACTGGAAAAGGAAGGCTGACGGCCCAGAGAGAAGCTCCTCATCGACATGCTGGAGGCCATGACGAGTTGCTGTCAGGACACAAAGAACATCACAGAGAAACGTTGGGGGGGCTTGTAAAGACAACATTGAGGCAAGACATAAAGGCATAATCAGAACAAGAGTACCATTTCACATGTAACATCCATCACAGCTGTGAAGAACTCATCTCTCTTTATAGAGAGTGGATGGATGTTCAAATTACACATCATAAGGAAAATACATAACTCCAAATGACTGTTTGACCTGTTGCAGCCATTCAAAGCTAATGTAACATGAGATATGGCTGAAGAAAAGCTCTTGTTTGGCCCTTAAGCAAATGTGTTTTATTCAAGCATTTGGCTAGACTTAAATACAAGTAGGGGCTTATATTGAAGGCCACTGAAAATGATGAAAGGAGAATTTCAACAAGTATATCTACGGCCATTTAGAGGCTTTTCAAAAGATCCATCTGCATTGAAGAGATGACTGTCTTTACGCTCAGGGCCACTTCAGTCTGTCCGTCTCGGATCCGTTCAAATGCAACTTCAACTCAAGTCAGTGAAAAATAAAAGGAGAGCCTCTTACCAGAACTGAGAACGCACTCACATGGTTTCATTACTATGATAATGAGGTGCATTTTATATTCAAGAAGAAGCTAATGGAGGATTCGTAAAAACTGAGAAAAAGGGGGGGGATGAAAGATTCTTCAGAAATATAAAAGCAATCCTAAACCTAAATAATACTGGTGATGGTGTTACAAGTTATAAAATGTGGCAAAATGTAAAACATGTTGAAAGGTTATTTCTGTGCTGATTGACTTGAAGTGCTTTAAGCTTCTTCTTTTTTTTTAAAATACCTAATGTTTTCTTTCCAACCTCATAACCTCATTTGACAGTAAGTGTAACAGGTGTTCACATTACTTCCTGGATTTAAAGTGTCACTAGTTAGTGTATAAATGTCAAACCTAGACAGTGTGTCTTTGTCTGTGTGTCTTTGCATGTCCCTGTGTGCGTGTGTATCTCTCTAGATTAGCGGTCAAGGGAACCTCTCTGTCTCTCTGTCACTTGATCCTTGCAACACCGTTCCCACAACACTACAAAGGAGCCAGCAGGAGACAGACAGTCCTTGTTCAGATGAAAGATAGAGCTTGGGAAAATGATCGGAGAAATATTTAGAGTGAATTCCAGTTTCACAAGGGCACTTTGTTCAGCAGGAAATGGACTTTCATTTAACTTTTCTTCCCTAAATCATTTTATCATTAGCAGACAAATAGTTCTGTTGACAACTGCTAAATGAAATTGAACATAGCTATAAGATCAATTTGCTTAAAAGTGGTAGACACGTTTCCCTTTAGTTATAATTTTGATTTAGATGAATGTTGTAAAAAAATAGAATTATATACATTTTAATGATCCCAACTTTTAAACATAATGAACAAACAAGGTAATTTGTTTTATTATTATTCAAATCAATTATATAAAAAATTATAATTTCTAAAAAAAGTATTTTACTCACCAACGTTTTGTTGAGATGGAGGTAGTGTGATCGAGGTAAAAAGTGGAGGATCTGTGCTGCGAATGCTACAGGTGAGCTTATATGCAGGTGTACAGGAAGTGGGAGGAGCTAGCACTGAACTGAAGGTGTGTTTACTGTAACTGAAGGTCTTCAGAAAAGTAGATGTTGAGTCTTGTAATGAAACAAACATTTTCTTTCCACCCATGCTCACTTTGGGCCTGGTTTATGAGAAGGCAGTTACACTATATTTAGAAAAAATCCAATTGAATGGTTAAAGTTTGTAATTTTGAGATACAACTTCTGCATTTATTTAGTTCACTATTTTGGTTATTGTAAGTGATTCAGTTGTTCTGCACAGTTATTGTATGTATTGAACACAGACTAGTGAGGTTGTGAATACTAAAACAACACAATACATACCAACATTTCCTCTTGACAGTGTTGGCAGTAATCAGCTTCTACCTCTCAGCATCACTGATCACAATAAAAAGCATGCCTACTCCTGTATCTGTGATATTAAATGTCTCATTATTATCACCATGCCTTTACTGTTTGAAGTCTTGCCTGCAGATTTCTCTCCTCCTGTCCCGCAGTCAGTCATCGCTGCAACCTGAGCCTACCTGTTGGAGATAAAATATTCAACAAGTCGCTCACAGAGAAAGAAAACCTGCCGGCAGAAGGGCTTTGAAACAAACATGGTGTAACCTCATAGTAGTTTTACATGGAGACACAAAATATATTAAATATTGAGAACATTGTACTCTGTAACAAATGTATCATGTTGTAAAAATTGTAACTTTAAAGATTAAGCTACATTTAAGCTACAAAGAAGAAAGTTGTAAAAAGAAAGACTATTTTACTCTTTACATAAATACACGAGAAGACAAACAGACCTTGCTGTTTCCATTTGCATTTACAAACATTCTGCCAGTTGCTTTTGAGCAAAAAAGCATAAAGCTTTCTTATTGTTATATTAGTTTATTACTTTTTTTCTTGTAAGATTACATCTCTTTTACTAGCTACAACTAAGAAACACATTACCTAAAAAAACAACAACCTTTTCATCTTAAGCGTTTTTAACACCTTAGAGATCATGCAGTGGTCACATTTCCTTTTATTTCTAAAATCCTGTTGCCTATTTACATAAGCACTTTCGAAGAAAAATGGTAACCTGAGGTTTAAGAAGATTACAAAGACTATTCTGCACAAACAATTCAAGGTGCAGCATGTAGAACATACTATCAAGAATCAAAGTTCCAAAATGATTAAGACGGTCAATCATTTTAAGAATTAAGCTATATGTTCTGTCTTTAGAGGACGATAATGATCTTAGTGGTAACATCCTAAGCAGTGATGGAAATGGACAGCAGTGTCATGCAGCATTGGCAAACAGCAGAACGACGATTCAAATGCACAACTCAAGAGACACAGGTAAAGGTTAATTTTAAACTAATAAAGTTCTTCACAAAGGTCACTGTCAAAAGTAATCAAATGTTTCCAAAACGCAAAGCAATGGTCAACCACGGTAAGCACCAGATAAATAATATGCAACGCTTACTAAGATGAGCTTCTGTAGACAAAGGGGAGGTACTCAAGGAGGTAATGAGGTATAGGTGAAACTAATCATGACGAGGTATAGGTGAAACCAGAGCCATATAATAGAAGAGTTACGACAACAGAAGTCCAAAAACGGTTATTGAAGAGTTTATCGCCGGCCACAAGAGGGCAGCGTCACTGCTGTCGCTGCCCGGATATGCCGTGCTTTGACCCGGTAGTGCTTAGCGGCCATTTTAGTTCACATGTTGTTCATTCACTCCGCCTCGAGTTGAGACGTTCATCCACTCACTCATGTAAGACTGTTTCCACTACTGTTTAGTGTGTCTTTAATATATGTAATTTAATATATGTGTATTGGTCATGACATGCATGTATGTAATACTTTGTCAGCTTATCCTGCGGCATTGCTCTGTTTCAGGGTGTCGTCATCTTTGTCAATAAAGTACCAAGACTGACATTGAGGAGTGTGTTTCTTCATGACGACACCATGGTCATTGTTGGATGCCCTGTCCCCGGCTGCGAGTTCGAATCCCAAGATTTGTCTGAAGCACTCGTCATTGCTATATTGACGATTCATGGATTTAGCCACCAGCACGCAGCGCCTGTCATGGCCGCGCCAGCCCAGGCCCCAGCCCCTCACGGCCCGAGACTCGATCGGCCCAAAGTTGATGTGGGCGTGTCGATAGAGGAATGGAACGTGTTCATCCGCCGATGGGACGTATTCCGCGCCGGCTCAGGCATAGGGGATGCCCAGGCCCCCTTCCAGCTGTTTCAGTGCGCTGGACCTGTACTTGGAGACAGCCTGTTGAAAGCCGCTCCCGACGCCGCTTCCGGACCCTTGCCAGACCTAATCACCGTCATGCGTTCCCTAGCTGTCATCCCAGTCGCTACATGCGTCCTGCGCACCGAGCTACTTCAGCTACTTCAGCTCCGCCAGGAACGCGATGAGACATTCCGTGCATTCGCTGCCAGAGTGCGGGGTAAAGCAGAGACATGTGCATATAATGCGGTATGCGAGTGTGGTAAGGACGTGGACTATACCGACCACATCATCCGTGATGTTCTGCTCAATGGCATTTATGACTCGGACATACGCCGCGAGACGCTGGGGACACCTGACGTCCTGGTTAAGCCAGTTAATAACGTAATTGCACTCGTCGAGAACAGAGAGATGGCCCGTAACGCTCTCCCGTCGTCCTCCCTATCAGCCATGTCGTCATTCCGGCGCCTGAAGACGACTCCACAGACGAGCCCCGCCCCGAGCCCTGCGGACGGGGCTAAACGTGCCTCGTGCCCGGAATGTAAGAGCGTCTTTAACGTCTTCACGGAGGGGCCTCGCGGGTGGAATCCTAAGCCTCACCAGGTGTGCATCGGCTGCTATAGGGCCCGCCGACGACAGAGGCGTCAACAGCCGTCGTCCGACAGTCAACAGGCCGCCATGGGGTCGGAGCCGGTCTCCCAGGTCTCATCGGTGCAAGCTGGGGCCCGCCCTGGCCGACGTCACAGGAGCCATCGCCGACGCCGCGCCCCGACGTCGCACGGATGTGTCAACAGACAAGCACCTATCAGACTCGAGCACCACATCTTCTCCAAGGGTGAATGGAGACGGGCCAGGCTGAGAGACCACCCCCGAGCATTAATCACCATCTCGATGGACATGCCAGTCGGGCTGAGGGATGGCACCGGCAACCGGGGCTCGGCCGACGGAGCTCGGATATCCGCCGTCGCGGACACTGGCGCGCAGTCGGACCTTTGGTCGCTGGAGGAGTTCCTGGCCTGCGGTTTCTCGCGGGACGACCTGCGACCCGTCAGCCTCGGCCTGTCAGCCGCCAACCGCTCCCCTATATCCATCGAGGGGGCGTTCTTCGCTAGGCTCTCGACAACCTGCAGTGGGGGGCGTGTCACATCCTGCCGTTCCATGGTATATGTGAGCAGCTCGGTCCGGGCCATGTACC
Source organism: Pseudochaenichthys georgianus (assembly GCF_902827115.2). Classification (NCBI taxonomy): domain Eukaryota; kingdom Metazoa; phylum Chordata; class Actinopteri; order Perciformes; family Channichthyidae; genus Pseudochaenichthys; species Pseudochaenichthys georgianus. The sequence goes on along the minus strand of NC_047514.1, from coordinate 12,834,287 downwards.
TCTCCTACGAGTCGTTGCTCAACCTCGGCCTATTGCCCGTGAACTTCCCATCGGACGACGTTGCAGGGGGGCACAAGGAAAGGCGTAGCCCTGACACGCCAGACCAGCCCTTGTCCGTCAATGCGACGAGGTCAGCCAACGGCGGCTGTGTGGGGCCAGGTGACCCCCGGGACGCCCAGTGCACATGTCCTCAGCGTACGGTCCCCCCGGCACGCGCCGTAGCACTGCCGTTCCCTTGTAAGCCAGAGAACAATAACAGGATGAAAGATTGGCTACTCGGGAGATATGCCTCGTCAACGTTCAATACTTGCCCCCATCGAGCACTACCATGCATGGAGGGGCCACCTATCGAGATGCACGTGGACCCCGCAGCTACGCCTAGGGCATGTCACACCGCGGCTACAGTGCCTCTACACTGGCAGCGGAGGGTCCACGATGACCTACTGCGGGACGAAGCCCTTGGGGTCATTGAACGTGTGCCATACGGCGAGCCTGTGACGTGGTGCCATCGTATGGTAGTCACTCGGAAGCACGACGGCTCCCCACGCAGGACCGTGGACCTCTCCCCCCTTAACAAGTTCTGCCAACGTGAGACCTTCGCCACTGAGTCCCCGTTCCACCTTGCACGCCGCGTCCCTAAGGGCACCTGGAAGACCGTCACGGACGCCTGGAACGGCTACCACAGTGTCCCCCTGCGTGAGTCGGATCGCCACCTCACTACCTTCATCACACCCTTCGGCCGTTGGCGCTACACCAGGGCACCACAGGGTTTCCTGTCATCAGGGGATGGCTACAACCGTCGGTTTGATGCCGTCCTCTCGGACTATGAACGCAAGGAACGTTGCGTGGATGATACCATCCACTATGACACCGACCTGGAGCAACACTGGTGGAGGACCATCGACTTCCTGACGCGTGTCGGCCGGTCAGGAATCGTGTTGAACTCAGACAAGTTTCAGTTCGCGGAGAGGTGCGTCGATTTTGCTGGCTTCAGGGTGTCGGAATCTACCATCGAACCGCTCCCGAAATACTTGGACGCCATCCGGGACTTCCCCACCCCTAGCTCCACGACGGACATCAGGAGTTGGTTCGGCCTTGTCAACCAGGTGGCCAACTACGTTGGCATCCTTCCCCCTCGGGCTCAGCGAACGGCCTCTCATTGGGGCTGCCGAGCGGGCCTGACGCCGTGGAGTCAGCACTCATGGCCTCCATCCGCGACGACGCACGGGAGCTCGGAGCCGTCTCTTGGTCCCTCCTCGCACGGGAGACAGCAGCTGACGGATGCCTCGGCCACCTCCTCCAACTCATCGAGCAGGAGGGTGGGATTGACGTAAATGACCCTGCCCTGGCGAGTCTGTCATCGGTCTGTGAGTCCATCTACGCACAGGACGGCGTCCTGCTCTATCGGGACCGCGTCGTGGTCCCCCCATCCCTCCGTGGGAGAGTCCTTCAGCATCTCCATGCCGCCCACCAGGGAACCTCAGCGATGGGGCAGCATGCCCGAGCCATAGTTTACTGGCCCGGGATGTCCGGGGACATTCAGGCCACCAGGGACGGATGTGCAGACTGCAACCGCAATGCTCCGTCACAGGCGGCTACACCCCCCCTGCGGTCCTCACCCCCGTCCACGCCATTCGAGGCGGTGTTTGCTGACTTCTTCGACTATGGGGGCCGCCACTACCTAGTTGTCGGGGACCGTCTCTCGGGCTGGGTAGAGGTCCTGAGCTCTACGGCGGGTACTGCCCTGGCGGGCTCAGCTGGCCTGGTCCAACACCTCCGTTCATTCTTCGCCACCTTCGGCGTACCGGAGGAGCTCTCGAGCGACGGTGGTCCGGAATTCAAGGCGAGCCACACTGAGGATTTCCTCCGCTTATGGCACGTCAAACACCGTGTGTCGTCCGTTAGCTTCCCGCAGTCTAATGGGAGGGCAGAAGTTGCGGTTAAGACCGCTAAGCGCCTCCTTATGTCCAACACCGGCCCGTCGGGCGGCCTTGATCAGGACCGCTTCCTGCGTGCTATGCTGCAGCTGCGAAACACGCCTGACCCCGACTGCAACCTCTCGCCAGCGCAGATCATCTTCGGCCGCCCCCTTCGTGGCTCGCTCTCCTTCGTGAACCGCCTCGAGAAGTTCTCGAACCCGCACATCCGCCTGCTATGGCGCGAGGCATGGGCGGCGAAGGAGGACGCCCTTCGGACCCGTATGTCCCGTACCACCGAGTCTCTGGGGACTCACTCAAGACCGCTCCGCCCATTGGCACTCGGCGAAAGGGTATTCCTCCAGAACCAGCAAGGCCCAAGCCCCCATAAATGGGACAGGTCAGGGATCGTGGTGGAGTCGCCGGGCCACGACCAGTATCGGATCAGGGTTGACGGTTCGGGACGTTTGACACTGCGCAACCGGCGCTTCCTCCGTGCCTATACGCCGGCCACACCCTGCGCCCGTGAGCAGCCGGCTGCGCCCTTGCCGCCGCCCGCTGCTCTGGACCATCAGCCCCCACCTATCCACCCGGGCTGGGCGACGCCCCAGGGGATCGCTCAGCGGCCGGCTGTTGGACCCCGCGACTCGGCTATGGGCGCTTCCCCACCGGCACCTGCCGGTGAGGCGTCCTCTGACCTCACCGTTCCTACGGGTGCCTTCCTGGGCGCACCGGTGCCGCAGTCGCCGCCGATGCTGCCCCAGCCTACTCGGCCAGGCCGCGTGAGGAGGCCGCCTGCACGTTACGAGCCCGAGTCCGGCAGCTGGATTTAGACCGTTAACCTATTCCGTCCCATAGCTTTCCGGTCTGGGGGGGATAAAGAGTTTATCGCCGGCCACAAGAGGGCAGCGTCACTGCTGTCGCTGCCCGGATATGCCGTGCTTTGACCCGGTAGTGCTTAGCGGCCATTTTAGTTCACATGTTGTTCATTCACTCCGCCTCGAGTTGAGACGTTCATCCACTCACTCATGTAAGACTGTTTCCACTACTGTTTAGTGTGTCTTTAATATATGTAATTTAATATATGTGTATTGGTCATGACATGCATGTATGTAATACTTTGTCAGCTTATCCTGCGGCATTGCTCTGTTTCAGGGTGTCGTCATCTTTGTCAATAAAGTACCAAGACTGACATTGAGGAGTGTGTTTCTTCAGTTATCGTCACGTGGTTCATGTAGACGAGGATCGTTCCCCGGAAGTTCATGGCGGGCAATGTGAATGCAATGATAACAAGAGATAGAACTACGATTTTTGGTAATTATTAGTGAATAAAGGTTTTGATTTGCAATATGTATACAACAAATCGATATGTGTATGTATTTACATCAATATGTTTTAAAAAATAAAATTTGCTAATATTAAGTGATAATATTAGGATTAGTGTGAACAACTAGTTTACATGTTAGGCTAACAGTGCCTTGGTTAAAGAGCCTGTTGTTGTTTATTTATAGCTTTGAATTCTTTAAAACCAATATGATGATGATGATGATGATGATGATGATGATGATGATGATGATGATGATGATGATGATGATGATGATGATGATGATGATGATGATGATGATGTTAAATGTGTTGTTTTAGGAACATCCATTGCAAATACATGGAATTCAATAAACATTGAATAGCATATCATGCAGTTTGTCTGTGCCTTTTCCTCCGTGTTGTCCTGGTTTGCTGTGCTACCTCCTAGTCGCCACCATGGTTTGCTGTGCTGCCTGTGGATGCTCCAATCGCTCAGAGAAAGGAGTACGAATGTACGGCTTCCACACTGACACAGAGCGGAGGAAGCAGGAGCAATTTCACGACCAACAGCAAAAAAATATGTGATTTATATACAAACACTGCATTTGCACTTTTTCACAAAACGAAAACCACACCATTGGGAAAGCTTAATGTTTTGTTTAATACAAAAAAAACAGGGAAAGGCTTGAACAACACAGAGTTGAGAGTCAGGGTGCAGGGTGAGGGTCTCAGTGCAGGTATTCAGGCTCCATTGAACCCCCCTCTGGTTCTTGTGCTGAAAGAGGGAGTAACAGACAGGAGAAAGGGTTATACACACCTATATAGCACACCTATTGGATGGGAAATTGCCTTGGGGAGATAAGGTGTGGTCTCTGTTGCCAACTGAAGTTATGGAACTTTATTATTTGTGAGTTTAACAAAGTATGACAAATGGCATCAGTAACAGATGTGATATGAATTTCTATAAAGTTGTCTCACATTCTTGGTCATATTTTATATACAGTAATGAGTATAACATGTCGAGTAAGTATAAAGTGTTTCCTAATACTGTGTATTCAACCACTATGGAATATGTATGTGGGCAGACAAAACTGAGTTGTTCTGTGTGTGAAGTAACCTCAAGTCACTCGTTTGTCAAGACAAAAAAGGGCAAGACTAGGCTGAGAGCAGAGGCTATACCCACCATCTTCGTGCATCGACCTGTGGTCAAAAAGAGAAGGGCCCCTGTATCTACAAAGCCCATAGCTCATGATCACAGCGATAGTGTGAAAGGGTAAAGTAAGTAAGTAAGTAAGTAAGTAAGGTATAATAAGTATGAACTCTTAGTAACAAAAGTAATATTTCTTATTTTTAAGTGGTATAATATTTTAAATGTTCGAACATTTACAGTGCCATGTCTTCTACTTACATTAGTCTCAAAGATTGAAGGAAGAAGGAAAGGGATCACTGCCCTCCACCTGCCAGCACCCAGCCAGAGGAGCGCAAACAACAAAAACAAGCAAGGTGTCCCGTCATGTACCTGGAAGTTTGGGTTGGCAAAATGGAGTAAGAGAGGGACTTGGGCTGCAGTCGGATAGTTTAAAAATTAGCTCCTAAGTTCTAACCCTATCTCCTATTCCTTGACCTCTGAGTGAAACGTCACGGGGTTAAGGGATAGTGGATAGGAGAATTCAAAAGGACTTAGGAGAAGAGACTGCGGTACTTTAGAGAATCCGAATGCACTTTCACTATCCGACGTGTTTATGATGCGCCAGCGGACGTCCTGAATGTGCGTCTGCTGCTGTGGGGAAACCATGGAAACTACAGTTTTCTATACAGCGGAATACAACATGGATGTTCAATAAGAACGAGGGACTCCTGTGAACTCATCCAGTGACTCTGCTCCATGCTCTGATGCTGCTGCTTTGCTTTATGAACGTGGACAACAGAGAAACAGATTCTTCATGACCAAAGTTGGAATTGAAATAAAAAAGGAAAGTGAAACTTATGCTCGTCACCCTCTCCCTCTGGTCCACGTTAATACCAATGATCCCAATACGTATGATTGATGAAAGATCTTAAATCAATACAGATGTATTTATTATAAACGTTAGTCCTTAACATCTATCACCGTGTATATCACCATTCAAACATCTTTTAGAAGCTGAACAAACTCCACACAGCTCAGTAAAGACTGAGAGATGTTGACTTTGATCATTTCAGTAAAAACTAACGTTCATATTTCTCTCTTTATTATAATACTGATGAACGTTCATAACAAAGCACTTTGTCAACTTACCACATACATTTTAAAAAGCTTAATAAGCACCGTAACTTTCATGATATCATTTCTCTGTCATAATCGGTTGTTTCCGTGAACGGCCGACTGTTGAGTGACGGCAAATGCTGCGGCTGCAATGCATTGTGGGGCAGCATTTTCGCTTCTCCTGTCGGTTAGGGAGGTCCAGTGGTTCCTAAGCTAAAGGAGGTTATAAAGGAAGTTTGAAACCTCCTTTCCTATCATTCTCATCATTCTAGAGAATTCGAACGGCACTTATCATGGCTGCCACTGAGGGACTTCCGGGTCATTTCACTCCTTTAGGAAGGTTCCTAAGCTAAATGGACTATTCGACTTCATCCTTGAAAAACCTTGATGGCCCTCTACTCATGTTGTTACAGTTGTCTTGGTTACAGCTCTCAAGTTTTTTTTTGTGCCATTTCCACATCTTTAGAAAATATGAAAAAATTGAAGTGAAATCAACCTCTTCTCTGGAGAACAAACTTTGATTTCTCTGTCTTGTGAGTTTGCAGTCTTGCAGTTTTGCTCCTCCACCTGTAACATCACTGCCCCTCCACCTGCCATACAGTAGGTTACTAACAAGATTACTTATATAATACAGTGATAGAATACATGTTTAGTATGCTTACTTATATAAAACAGTAGTATTAAACTTACCTTGTGTTTTCACTCTCACTTAAATCCCTCTCCCTTTGCCATCAATCCAAAATCAGCTGAGCTGCAACATTATACAGACAGGTAATAATCAACATAATCACAAGGACACAATATGGCTCTGCTAAAAACACTCACTCTTACACGCACCAAAGTTATATTTATCTAATATTTAACTCCCTCCACCCCCGCATACAATCCCGTTTAGAAGCCCCTCTTCTATAATTCAACAACGTTGGACCAAATAGACATTAAGAGAACGGAATTTACAATTGAAAGGCTGTTCAACGTGTGTTGCAAACTTGCTTCGGTATCCTAGCTTGATCTGTTATCTGTAAACGTTCCCTAAATCTACTAATTTAGGGATAATCCACTGACATCCTTTAATACACCAGTTAATTTGAATCAGATGTACTGATAATATCCGCAATATAAATCTTTAAACTTCTTCTTACCTTTAAAAGTCCGTCACGAACGGTCTATTATGCTGCAACTCTACGGCTCTGCTAGCCTTGGCGCTAACTTCCGGGGAACGATTGAGAGGCTCCACGATCCGCCATTGCTGTAAAAAAGTGGTCCATTGGAGTGAACGGAGATGTCGTAACTCTTCTATTATATGGCTCTGGGTGAAACTAATCATGACGAGGTAGCTAAGCGGGAAACAGGGAAAACGCACGAGGACAGTCTCTGAAAGAGATGAGTAGGCTACCAAAATAACTTACAAATTGGAAATGAGAAAACACATAACACTAATCACAGACCGGGGTCCAACAAGAACACTTTTAGGCTTCATAATGCTCTGAGATAAAAGTAACTAATATAAAAAAGCTATTGTTTCATTATTGCAAATCTCTCGAGGTTCAACATGTTGTCAGTGCCCTTGGTGTATATTCCTATAGACCACATGTCCTTCTTCAGTCGGTTATATATCGCCCCTCTGTGGTGAATTGTGGTCATTACAATTGCAGTGAACAACAAAGCAGTAGTCTCCCAATACTTCCCAAAAGAGGGCAGCAACAAGCTTTAATATGCAGTATAGTGCCAGCTTCATTCTCCTTAACCCAACAGACTGCCTTAATAAATGTTTCCATGTGTTTAAGCTCTTGAAAAATGTGTTATATATAGTATATCATTATCGTAGTAGCTGCACCGTTTAGTCAAATATAAATATTTGCATTATTTTATGCACACTTCCCCAAATCCACATTTAATTCTTAACATATTTGGTATCTTTTATAACTTCTGGATCGGCAAAAAAAGTTCTGTAGATCTGAACAAGCGTGGCGTGTTGCAGAAAAACCATTGGTAAATATTAGATACACATCCCGTGCGTGAGATCAGTCATGAACCTGAATCCACCTCTCGTTTTTACTGTCACTTTGACACTCTCTTTCTTCTCGCTCTCTCTTTTTCTGCAAGTGTGGATCAGAGTTTGGTTGTTAAAAAAATAAACAGGTGATTAGACTTGCAGGATGTCAGGATACTACTCATGACCCCACTTGACCCTGCATGACCCCTGTCACAAGCGATCATGTGACCATGGCAACAAAATGCACACACAGGCAGAGGGGAGAGCATACACTGTGATGATTGAGTCACCCAGGTCAGGCCATCACTTTCATTAATGCACAAGATATTAAACTGCACAGATTGGAGAATGATATGGTATATTTGGATGGTGAAACATTTGAAATCCACTTTGAAATCAGCATAACAGTTTAGCACTTGACACAAAAATCTAAAACGTATTTTTTTCCCCCTTTTTTAATAAGCAGTTTACAGGGAATAATTGAATTGTAAATTGATGACACAACATGACGCAGAGGGACGCAGCAACCAAGGTCATAAGGGAGAACACATACACACATGTGACAGTCAGAACAAATATAAAATCATTTAAAACACCATAACTCCTGTAGAAACAGATTTCTTGTTATTTTGGTCAAAGTCCTGAAAAAAGGACTTCTTGAAGAAACAAATTCCTCCAGCATCATGCTGTGCAACATCCTTGCTGCTCTGGCCACGGACATGACTGACGCCTTTCAATAGTCATTTTGCTCCTGAAGTGATTGCTTCCTGTTACAGATTTGTTGCTGGTAGGACTTACGTGGGTTTTGATGTTGGCTGGCAGGCAGGCAGGCAGGCAGGCAGACAGACAGACAGACAGACAGACAGACAGACAGACATAGACAAACAGAGAGTCTGACAGACAGACAAGATAATCTTGCTGTAAATTCTCACAAGCCATTATGTCAACTATTTCCCCCAACTCCACAGTATTTCTGCTGTTTCTGCTTCGTTTCCCACAGTTTCCCATCAAAAGTTTAAATCTAAGGTAACAATTGGAAGTGGATTTGTTATCCCACCAATTTAAGGAACTCAAAGCACCGCTCCACTCCAGACCCTGATTGATGCAATTTGGGGCCTGAGTCACCGTTTGATGGGCGGACGTCAGTACACCAGCCATTCTCTGATAAGGAGATAAGAATCTGCAGCGGATAAATTACACACCGATAACAACATATGTTAGCAGCTCTGGAGGTCAGCACCTGCCCTCGGTCTTTCTTCTCCTTTTTACTTTGACTGTACTTTTTTTTCCTTGGGTTTTCCTCCCCCTCCTTTTGACTGCAGGTTGCTTTTGTGTGGCGGAAACACGTCAGACTGCTCAGTATGTGTGTGGAGATTATTATCAGAAGGGTTGGTAATATTTAAGATATGCATCTATTATGCATAGCTGGTGAGTGTATGAAAAGTTGAAAGGGAAAGAGGTCTCTGTGTGTGAGAGAGTGTGTGTTGTTGTGTGTTATTTAAAGGGGACCTATCATGCAAAATGCACTTTGTGATGTTTTTTATACATAAATATGTGTCCCCGGTGCGTCTGGGAACTCACGCAGCGTCAGAAAATAAAACCCTCTCTCTTTTCCTCCGTACCCAAATCTTTTAAAAACGGGTGTACAACGAGCGGATACAGGTTTCCATCCGCTGTGACGTGTCCATCCGCTGTGACGTCGGCGGACCCACAGAAAATTTCTATCAGAAACAATGCCTGACGTGTTTTGGACGTAATCTCGCCTTTGTTTACATTAGCAAGCCTCGCTAACACTCAGAGCTAACCTGTAGAGCACATGTGTTTAAAAAGCAGGAAATAAAAAAATAACTCACCTTGTGATAAACCTGCAAGAGAAAAAGCATTTGAGCTCCATACTGTTTCAGAAATAATCCTTGACGTGGTTTAAACAGGATGGCGTTTTATCACAGCAGAATTGAACTTTATCTCCGGTAGAATTCTTATCAGGCATTAGCTCCGCCTCCTCTTCTTTCTTTTTTTCAAACTAAGGACCCAAGATCCGTGTTTCTCTAACAGGGCTGCAAAAGAGGGGTTTGAGCAGTATGAGGCATGGCTACAATGGGTGATCTGTTTGGTATTTTGAAAAAAAAACTTCACAGACATGTTTTGTATAGGTATGGCCCTACAATATATTTTTCAAATATAGCATGATAGGTCCACTTTAAAAAGAAAACATCACTAAGAGCACACTCTTATCCTGTAGCAGCAGACGAAGGGAGGGCTCACCATTGGGAGCTGCTTATTGGTGTAACTAGTCCTTATTGAGAGCCGAGCCGCTGTTGCAGTTGTGTGAGTTGGTGCCTTGCTCGATGGCAGTAGTCACCTCACACTCCAGCTGTGAGTGTTTAAACGGTTGAGACTCCAGTGTCTTATAAAGGCCCTCTTTTTAGGCTTTTAAATGGGTGATGTTATGTTTTTCTAACCGGTTTGAAGTTGGAAACAAGACCAAAATAAGGTGATGTCATATGTTTATGTGCACCAACCAGGAATTATAAATGTTTGAATCAAAATCTGATGACTGTGTCAATTATTTAGTCATGAATATGTTTTTTTTTTTTTCATGGACTCTAACATATTTTGTATTCTAGTTGAAGAAAACAACACTGCATTATGATGGACAAAAAATCGAGTACACTATTATGGATAGCAAAACCACCATTTCCTTTAAAACACGTTAGCTTGTTTTCAGGTGGTTTGTTCAGTGTTAAGCATGCTACATATAATGTGGACATCAGTGACCTTTTATATAAAAATTGTTTGGCCAGTAAACCAAACAATTGCCTCGGGGAAAAAAATATAAACAATAGTGAACATGTAACTCCAGAAATGAAGTTTGTGTCATCTCAAATCCTTTGTTCTAATGCAAAAGTGACTGAGGATTAAGCTATAAACAAGACAAGACACACAATAATGGCACAGCTCTGATCCATCGCTAATGTGATCATTGGATGTTTGTGTTAAGGGAGAGAGCTCACAATCCAATGTTGCTCAGCTTTCCATCATTTGGTCCCATTAAGCACTGGCAGCACTCTTGTTTTTCCGTTGTTGTTGAAAGAAGCCCTTTCATATTCATATTCCATGTTCTGAAGTCTGGACTGTGGTTGAGTGGTTGAGCGTGTGTGTGTGTGTGTGTGTGTGTGTGCGCGTGTGTTTTTTCAGGCATTACTCCATGAAAAAGTATGCTCTCCAAAATACAAGTTAAATGGACACAAATTGAACTAAAACAAGAAAGGTCAGTTGCCAGTGTGGTTAGTGTATGTTCTATTAGCAGCATAAAACATGAAAGATGATTTACTGAACACTTTTCAGTGTATTTACATCATTTTGACTTCACGAGACACCTGATTCATGTTTAAACTAATTGTAACTGAAATGATCTTTATGGAGCAGTGGTGCGAAGTACATTTAGAAAAGGCATTATGTTGAAATCGTTTTTCTCATTTTGTGCACTGTAGATGAACAAAAAGCTGTGTGTCATTATTGGGGCAGTGAACTTTAAGTGCAGTTAATTAGTTAAAGTACAAGCAGGAATTAGCCTAATAGTTGAATTAAGATTATTTTCTAATGAATGACATGTTTTGTCACTTCTTTCCTCCAATGTGACATATTATCAATTAGCATATACGTTGATTGCAATTAATACTCCTTCCTTAGTTAAAGGGCTTGTCCTGCTTGATTTAACTGTTTCAGTTTTGACAACGGGAAAATTAAGAGTATTTTTTTTAGCATTGAATGAGCGACATGTTACATTTCAGTTCTTCTTGCTTGAAGTAAATTGTTGATCAATATGCCCAGCGGGTGCGATGAATATGCACGAGGCGTCCGCCGTGGCGGCCCGGTAATTGCCGGTCGTCAGGGGTGGCAGGCACGGTAATTTGCATCTTGGGGATCCTGCAATCAGCGTTCTATTCATTAACGCGCCAGCCGCTTCATCTGCTGGCCACTCAGAGCTGCCAATCTCCCCTCGGCAGCCAAAGCATTTGAAAAAAACAGAATGGAAAAGTTTCAATTACAAGCCTACGGGTAGTGGTGTAACAAGTCTTAAACCCTATATTTAGGCTTGTTTTATGCAGGTGATTACTTACTGCATTCTGAAAGAGAATTGGAGGAAAAACTCAATGGAACCACCATAATCTCATGTATTTTATATCACCTCTATCTCGGGTCGACTGTGTGCATTCACAGGGGGGAGAGGACGGTGGCTTCCACATCTCTGCCCGTCTCAAGTGGGCCTTCAGCGCTTCCATCCAAACAGAAAGGGGAAGGGTTACATGAAAGAAAGCTTATTATTCCTCTATAAGTGAACACTGCTACTCAGGGCTATTGTCTCATGAAAATGACACACAGTGGGCAGGCTATAGGCTAACACTGGCAATCTATAATTTTCTTGCAACATAATGCAGTGATTTCCAGCTTGATAGCAGTGTATGGCTGCATATTACATCATTTATCAAAGCAGGAAAGGACATTATATGAGGGTGAAACACTTTTCTCTTCCTCCACAGCCATAATCTCATAAATATATATAAGACAGCTCGTACGTGGACGTACAAGACTTCTCACTTTTATTTCCTGTATCCTGTATGTGCTGCTTCCTTTCAGCATTACGTCTTATTTAGTTTTACCCTTACTTTTTAAAAGAGGATGCACAACTGTTGAAGCTTTAACCTGATGACTTGTGAGTGAGCCCAGGGGATGTGTGTGCGTGCGTGCGTGCGTGCGTGCGTGTGTGTGTGTGTGTGTGTGTGTGTGTGTGTGTGTGTGTGTGTGTGTGTGTGTGTGTGTGTGTGTGTGTGTGTGTGTGTGTGTGTGTGTGTGTGTGTGTGTGTGTGTGTGTGTGTGTGTGTGTGTGTGTGTGTGTGTGTGTGGGCCAGCATTGCAGCAGGAAGGGAGTTACTTCTGGGAGAAGCGAAGGGGTATCAGGAGTAGTTACTGCCAAAAGAGTGTGTGTGTGTGTGTGTGTGTGTGTGTGTGTGTGTGTGTGTGTGTGTGTGTGTGTGTGTGTGTGTGTGTGTGTGTGTGTGTGTGTGTGTGTGTGTGTGTGTGTGTGTGTGTGTGTGTGTGTGTGTGTGTGTGTGTGTGTGTGTGTGTGTGTGTGTGTGTGTGTGTGTTTGCAGTGGCGCTGTGAATCTTCTATTGTTTTACATCGTAACATCGTAGCTGTTTCCTGCATCATAAATCTACATGTACATAAGATAATATATGTAATTTAAAAACAACAATGATGCACACAAAATATATAAATGTGCACAGATGGAAACAAATAAAATATCATGCTACTACGCTGCACACAGGAGTACATTTGCAAATAAACAGGCACACATACACACACCTCTGCACACACAGCTCCTTTGCCCTGCCATTGTCTTGCAGAGGAAGCATGTGAGTGGAGGAGGAGGTCGGATCTTGTCCTTAGCTGAAGGAGAACTTAGGGCAAGAGGGGCCGATAGAGAGAAAACACCAGGATGGAGAGAAGAGGCCGAGGAGGAGGCGAAAGAGGAACAGGAAGAGGAAAAAGAGGAGGAGGTAAAATGTTGTTTCCAAAAAAACTCAGATCTTTGCTGACAGTTTGGCCAGCTGTGAGTAAAGCAGTTTTATTCTGAGGTATTTTGGAGAGCTTAAGTTATAGATGTACATGCATAGAACCATAGGAGGGGCTTTTGGATGAAGTTAGTTTGTGGTCCAATATGCATTTATTTGAGGATGGTTAAAAAAGAAAACCTTGGATATCTTTCTCACACACGCACAACACACACATTCATCAAGCGTGTAAGGCTCTGATGGCTTTATAATAGCTACTGCTAAGTGGATAGAAGTACTTTAAATGGGCACAGAGCTATTTAACTGATTAAAGCCACCACATCAATCTACTGTATGTGTGTGATTGATACATTATTGATATGCTCGTAAAGAGCTGACAGCTACCATAAGTGATATGTCAAGACTGAAACAAAGCAGACAGTATTCTAATTAAAAGAAGATTTGACTATACACTTTGAGAAAAAAAATGTTGGGCGGTCCACCACTCTGGTCCAGACAGAGATACAGTATAAGATGATGGATTGATTACATGACAAAAGGTTCAGTCATGGTCCCCAGATTATGTATCCTACACAACTATTCCTCTATAGATGCATCAGTTAGCATTTGTGGTTTTGAGTAAAACATCTCGGCCGCAATAAAATTGGCTACAGACATTCAGGAAGAATTGTAAAAACTTTGGGTATCCTTTTACTGTTCACCTAAAAATTGTGATGTAAAACTATTGATGTTAGTCATTAACCACAGCTTTACTGTGTTGTGCTAATTAGCAAATATAAGCAGTCTGCTTCGCTAACAGGATAAAATGATACCTGCTAAGCATCAGTATGTTAGCATTGTCATTCAACGCCATTGTGATTGTAGGATTAGCTTAAAGCAGTGAAAGCTGTAAAGCCCCAGAATTGTTCTTGTCTATAGTATTTGTGTATGTCTATCTGAAGATGTAACATACATTGTCTTCTATATGATGTCATATGTTAGCTGCTACTGCATGCCTAATTTCAATGCAAATTCATAAATACATAAATATGAAATCAACCGTACTGCAAAATGTGACTGTTTTAAGGTCATGAGACAGATTCCTGCCACTCATTCCTAACTGTTACAGCTACTCCTTTGTTGTCTTTTCACCACGCCCGTATACTGTATCACTGAAACTCAAAATGTAAAGCAACCTATTTCTGTAAAACCTGAAACAACATAATTTATTCGACATGTCAATGTCAAATTATCATACAGCACCTCTACCAATTCTGCTCCAATGCATATCTTTAGTCTGCTACTGCAACTGGACTCTCTCTCTCTTTCTTTCTGTCTCACACACACACACACACACACACACACACACACACACACACACACACACACACACACACACACACACACACACACACACACACACACACACACACACACACACACACACACACGGTAACTCCCTTTCTCCAAATGACTGAAATAACACTATTACACTTGCCATCATCATGTCAAAACCCTTTTCAGTGTCAGTCTGTCTCGCCCAGCATGGCTGACCAGACCTGCAGCTGTCAAAATTCCACCAAAAATAATAAAGACTACTCGAGCCCGAGAAGAAGAGAGGAGCAGTTGAAAGGTAAGGTGAATTCCAGGGGAAGGGAACTCTGGGAATTTTTTCTGAGAAGTGTAAGCGGTACGCCAGCAGCACCGATGCGCCTTGCTGGACCTGAAAGGAAAGAAAGCCTGCGGAGTCCTCTGAAAACACGGCAACCTCACGGCCCTGCCTACGGAGACACCTTGACACACACATGTCAGAGACGTCAATACGGTTTGGGTACACATGCACGACAGAGAGAGAGTGGGGGGGAAACAGAAAGTGTGAGTGAGTGGAGTGTGTAGTGCAGCTCTGTGGGTGGCAAAGGAGAGGGATCACTGGATCTGACAGGAGCTATTTGACTAATCCAAAACAACAGCTGTAAGGTAGGGATGAGGGGATGAAGGGGGGGAGGTGAAGGGGAGGTACAGGAGGTGAAGTGGGGTTGGAGGCTGTCAGTTAAGGGGGAGGATTTTGGGAGAAATTATGGAAAGGGAATATGAAAATGAATTCCGCATGTAGACCCTGAGGGGGAAGAGAACACAAATAGAAAAAGAAAATGTTGGACCAAAGAAAAGAGAGGAGGAGGTGATGTACAGAATTGATTGAGAGGGAGGGAGATAACAGGGGGAGACATAAACTTGGTGGAGAGGGATATTGCTGGGTTGCATCCATTAACCTCCACACAGGGGGTTGTATCAGCACACACGACAACACAGGTGAGAATGATTACACTCACACGTACACGCACCATCATCACGCATACACGGCCTTCATTACACATCTGGTTGAGTTTTATTGAGGGAAGCTGCGTTGGGGTGGTCCTCGCTCCTCCAACAGGTCCGTCCTGTTAACACGGCAGGCCACGGAGAGTCCATCACCCTGCGGGGGAGAGTCTTAACATCTTAACATCCCCTCAGCTCAGCAACACTCACAGCTCAGCGCAGCAAAAGCTACTAAAAGGTTGAGATCGGGCATGGCAGCTGGTGGAAAGAAGCAGTTCTTTCCAGTTTTTCATTTCCTTAAAAAAATAAGAAAAACAAAGGTCATTATTTTAAGTATAGTTCGACATTTTTCCTGCCATGAGTTAGATGAGAAGATCGATACCACCTGTTAAAGACACAAAAAGAGCCTGTAGCCTGTTGACTTATAAACACATTATATTTTGCTCTGCCAAGCCTGTCTGGAGATCATGCATTCGGGGTGTGTGTGTGTGTGTGTGTGTGTGTGTGTGTGTGTGTGTGTGTGTGTGTGTGTGTGTGTGTGTGTGTGTGTGTGTGTGTGTGTGTGTGTGTGTGTGTGTGTGTGTGTGTGTGTGTGTGTGTGTGTGTGTGTGTGTGTGTGTGTGTGTGTGTGTGTGTGTGTGTGTGTGTGTGTGTGTGTGTGTGTGTGTGTGTGTGTGTGTGTGTGTGTGTGTGTGTCCATGACAAGTCTTGTATTATACTGGATCCATCAGCCTAGTATTTCATATTTTTATAATCATGTGGTCCAGGACTTCTAGTGATTGCAGTGAGTGATTTACAATCAACTCAAGCTGATAATGTTTGTATATCCTTAAATGTTTGCAAATACACAACCTTTCAGTCCCAGAGTTCCTAAAGAGTACACTAAATGTTTTTTGTTTTATAATCTTCACTTGAACAAGCAGAAATGGTGCATTTGTAGGCCATCTCAGCCATGGAATATGTGCGCTGGTGAGTATTAAAGCAACATGATTGCATATGTGGTATTGACTCAAATAATTCAAATTCTGTATTTCTCTGTCCACAGGTACAATAGTGCATTGCATTCTGGTTTGTGTTGAATGATCCAGTAAAAACACTCAATTTAAGAATGTATATGTTCAGCTTTGCTTCTCTTCATGAACCTAATGTAAAAAAACAAACTTGAATCCAGACCCCTCTGCATACCGAGACAGAGTTCTGCGATCTGCGGTTCTATTCAACCCGCTGAGGTCACGTCGGTTCTGCTCAGGGACTTGGCTGTGAAGCCCGGTTCCTGTGGCCTCAGACCAAACCAACAACAGAAACCCTTTTAGTAACTTACAGATACTGTATTTTCTAGATGTCTGGCTTGTCTCATCCCTCAGTGTCTCCTCGATCCAGATACCGTGAGAGCAGAATGGGCTTCTTCTTCTTCTTCTCTGCTTCCATCGCTGCGGTATTAGTGAAGTATCTGAGGGTTTCGTTGAGGTTCTGAGGCATCACTTTGATAGGATCAGGCCATGTTTGGTCATGAACGTGGTTTTGGGCGAAGAGACATGACTGAAAGGGAATGAAAACTGACAGGGTGAAACACTTCAGATTGAAGGGCTGATGCCGTTTGGCCAGACCAATGCAGCCAATACAACTATCCAGGTGTTCTGTTCGCTTTGGCAGAACCTCTGAGAGAATAAACTGTCTGCATGTCAGTAATCTGATATATAAAGAAGAAACACACACATGCTAAGGAGATAAGACAGCATGAAGTCATGTAGAGCTTTTATTCACTGTCAAAAGATCAGCTTTACGAAAACATCTGAATGTCTGAGATACATAACATTACTGTAGCATTATTTCATCACATTTAACTTGACTATTGACTATAATGTGAACAATTATTGTATAACTCTTATATAGACCCTTTAAAATAATAATCTGTTTACTTAACACACACCTCTTAACCTCCCTGTTCAATCTGGAGGTCTAGACCTGTACTCCTCTTAAAGTCACTTTGGGAACTTTAAACACGCCTTCATGTCTGATTGGGTCTCAGTTCTTCAGAAACGTATACAAAGCCGCTCCTGCACCATACCATGCACGTGCGTGTGCTGTGCATGTATGTGTGTGTGTGTGTGTGTGTGTGTGTGTGTGTGTGTGTGTGTGTGTGTGTGTGTGTGTGTGTGTGTGTGTGTGTGTGTGTGTGTGTGTGTGTGTGTGTGTGTGCGTGTATGTGTGCGTGTGCATGTGTGTGTGTGTGTTCATGACTGCATCTTGGACCTAAGTAGCAACAGATGCTGCGCTGACCTCAGAGGCTTCCTGGAAACGCAAATTTGTCAAAATGAAGCAGGAAAAAGAGAGAGCAGCAGTTTAGGTAAATGTAACATATAGGACACACACACACACACACACACACACACACACACACACACACACACACTTCCATGCAGACACACACATGAATGGTACAGGCACACTACTACACATGCACCTTTATCTGTCGAGCACACACACATTCAGGATAGTGTTTCATGGAAGGCAAACAGTGAATAATCACACACATGCATGCATGCGTAAGGAAATTGCTTATGTAGATTTTCCTGGACTAAAGGATTTATCACACAGAGAATTACGTAAAAAAAGCTGAGCTATGTGCAAATACATTTTGATCATGCACTTGCAACAATAAAGGGTAAGAGTCAGGACAGATTTAAAGACATAACGATTGAAAATGCTGAATTATTATTTATTCCAGTTTACTATAATCTAAATGTCTGAAGAGAGGCAGTATTTTACAAACAGAAGTAAGATTAAAAAGAAAAGGGAAGATTAAGATTTCTTAATCCTGCATTTAAATGTATGTACAATTAAAGATAGCAACAACATACATTTGTTCAGCTGCACTCTTATCTCCAGAAGAGGTATAGTGCATAGAGTAGTTTTTGATAAGGGACCATTTCCTGCTGATGTAATGGCAGAGCATTTTAAACACAGCTTGTAGAAGAAATCCTGTTCTGTTTTTGGCTTTGCTTCAGGAAGGCAGTTTTTAGAGCGATAACACCAAATTATTCCATGTGTGATTTAATGCCGCAGCGCCTCACTGAGAACTACATTGACCTTTCAAACATCTCTCCTTTGCTTTCTTTCTTCCCTTTCTTTAGCACCAGAAGCAATCACCATATCTCAGTGAGGAACAAGCAGCCTGACCACATGATATCACCTCTTTAGGAAAACAAGAGGAAACGCGTGCCAGTTGCTCTCATATGAGATCAATTATTTTACGTTGAAATCGGGCTGGGGGAAGGAAAATTCAGCCATTAGCCCTTTAGAGCAGGGATCATACTGAGGGTAATAGTGACTAAACACTGAATAAACACATTTGGCTAATAGGTCATTCGAACCTGAGGCGGAGACGCTATAAGCCTGTTGATTGGCTACAAGGTTGCTATAAATGCTTACATTAGCAATATATGCATGCACACTCACATGGGCAAATGCATGCACAATAAATGGACAAAACAACACAATATAACGCCAAATAGTGATTTTTGTCAAGTGTCACAGAGGATTACAGTCTATACTGTAAATCCTAATTTAAATCCTGCAGCTGATTTGAAATTAGTAATGTATGTGTCAGCTTTAATAGAGCTTTTAGGGCAAGACTGACAGGATTTTTGGTTGATTAGTGAAATTATTGCAAATTATGCTATGCTACAAGTCTGAAAAACTAGTGCATCCATCAATATCATGTCAATCTTCATTTCATTTAAATTAAACGTATAGCATTGAGAGATTAAATGACAAAAGTAAAGAAGAACATCTGAAAAAACACATACACAGATAGCTGTTGAATTGATGCGGTGGTAGTACAATTATAACATTATATTATAACCTGGATATGAAAATATTTAAATAACAAACAATTCTTTGAAAACTGTACTAATAATATTACTAAAATCCAATGCTGGCACATCTCCAAATATCACCACAAGCATAACATGTAAAGTATTAACCAATCAACAATGGCTGAAACATATATTTATCACACACACACACACACACACACACACACACACACACACACACACACACACACACACAGCTTCAGGCGCTGCATGAGCAGGGTGAACCTTAACTGCTCACCTAATTAACGCGGGCTGAAGGTTTCCCCCTCTAATTCCACCACCTTTAACCTCAACATAAGATGGGTGACCAGAAAACTGGAGCTCACTGCAGCAAATACAGTACAACCGTTTTCATCTATTTAAAATGTGCTCTTTGTACTTTTCTATTTATAGTATATTTATGTTTTTTCCACCCATGAGCCAATATCTTACAAGGAATCCTTCAACACAGAGTTCATCCTACATGACACTGCATTCATCCTCAGTATCATTACATTTTTGTACATTTTTCAACATATTTGTTTACTGTTCAAGTTGAGGACCACACTCTCTTCCCATCGCCTCTTCTCTCGCTCAGCCTCTCTTTTCCCCCTCTGTTTATTCTTCTGGCGGTGCAACAGGCCCCAGAGCCCAGAGGCAAGTCATGTTCTCAGGGAAACAGCAACTCTCCACAGAGCTGATATCAAAATAGTTTAAAATGTGAATTGTCTGATAGTTCCCAGTAAGCGCAGAGCCTAGCCAAACACTTCCAGATCTCCCTGCCAGCAGAATGTAAACAGAGCCGGGGGCTGGGAGAGAGCAAGTGAACCTGTTGTGTTTGTGTCACATGGCAAGCTCGGACTGGTCTAGTTTGTTTAGTTGGTCGGCCAAAACTTTTTCTGTGTGTTGTTTTTACTCAAAAAGTCAAGGGTGTGCAGGTGGTGACTCTTGATGGGGAAATATTTTGTCAGAGCTGGAATACTGAGATGAACCAGACGTCGTTGTTTCTTCATGTCTAAAATTAACAACAGTGAGAATCCAATAGTGTAATTTCTTTACAGCTGTGGATCGAATTTGCTCAGGCTGTTACATTAGGGTTTGAATTTGTTGTCCATGTAATTGCATTGTCCTAAAGTCATATCCAATCTTTCTCTCCCTGTTCCCTGCATTATCTATAAAAATCAGTCTATACAGCACTAAAACGGCACCCCCTGTATGCAACTATTATTTTCTCCTCTTAAGCCCCACGGACCCGGTTCCGGGGCCGAAATCGCGTCATTTGCAGGAAACAACGTCTAAGGAACCTTAATATTTAATAAACTATGAATATTTTATATCCATATAACGGAAAAAAACTAATTTAACTGATTAATCTTTTTCATTTTGTTTTTAAAAAAAAAACACACAAAGCACACAATGAAAAATCACACCTAGCTCCCTTATTACTTATCCTAGCTGCACATCAAAAACATACGTTTATGATCGTAAGGAGACACAGAATCTAACGGTGCCCACCTCAACACTGAAAGATACAAACCCGCGACGTCATCTACAAAAACGTACATCAAAACATGTGGCGCTAGGTAGCCAAAAACGCTAACATGGCTTACCTTGGTCTTTGTCTGGTCAAAATTGGTCTTCAATGGCATTAAAACGATAAAAACGATGCTGTAGTTAATCCATAGGTTAATATCCAATGTGTCTGTGTCCCCTTTGAAATGTTCTGATAATCCATAAGCAATAACACTGCTTTTCCGTTTCGACCCTCTGCTGCAAGCTTGCATACGCAAAGACGCAACCTGTTTTTTAACATGAGTGTGTGCGGGACGGTTTCCCTTCGATTCTATTGGCTCTAACGGTCAGGGAGAGATGTCACATGTCAAAATCGAGCAAGGGGGGCCAGAGATATGGAAAATATTTATTTGCTAAATCTGTCTAAAAAGGTCAAATATCACTTGTTTTCCATCAATCTTGATACAGGGTACTTATTATATGTTGTACTTTGGATTCCTAAAGCTTTTAGTCTACTAACCCATCATCCAAGGTTAGTTCACTATAAGTACAACATGTTTTTTGGACGGACACTATAATTTACAGTTTTTTATGTTGTTCAATCTGAATTTTCTTTAAAATAAAAACATCTATATTGATTCTGACTTTTCTACATCCAACTCACAGGTTTATCATTACTTTGAGAAAAAAGATTATTCATTTAACCCTTTTAGAAGGGAAGATATGGTCATTTGTTCTGGGAATGTCATTTTCGAGCCTGAAACCTGAAAAACAGGCTTGGGGCCTAACAGGTTAAAAACACATCATTTGAGATAAATGTTCTTACACACAAAACAACATTTGCACTGTATATATACAAAGGTATAAAGCAACTTTTGTGGGTGCTTGAAGTCAAGTGTTTGCCTACAATTGTAATAAAATGAACATAATACCAGGAATATAGAATGGTTGAGTTTTGTACCAAAAACAATTACATTAAACTATTTATAAAGCATCTCTTTCTGTGTTTTCCCAAGAGTAATTCCCCTTCAAATGTGGTGGGTAATATGTGTTGCTTCTACATAAGCTGTCCAGATATTTCCTTTAAAATCCATATTGCCTCTCAGAGCTTATTGAAGTTATTATAAATAATTGCTCTCCACAGCTCTTGAAAGGTGCACTGAACAACTTGTGTAATAGTTTGCTGACTTCTGGACGAGGGAAATTTAGGGAAACACCTCAGTTAGGTGTTTCCTTAGAGAAACCAAACAGAGAACCTATTATAGAGGAGAAAAAATGTCCATGGCATTTTACTAAATGGGTAAATTGTGTGTTGAAAATTAAATGTATAAATCAGTTTCATGACAGTCTTGCACCGTAGGAAATGTCACGGTTAAGGTGTGAATATAAGGTGTAAAGTATCACTTTTATAACCACAGATGATAATCTAAATTCCTCTGAACATGGGTAATTCAATTATCTTCAGAAGTTTGCTAAAAAAAAAATCAATAAAGAAAACAAGCCTTGTAACATAATGTTATCAATTCCATCCGTGAAACTTTCTGAATGTATACTGTATGTTTTCAGTGCATTTGTGATTTGTGGGTTTTAAGATTTAATATATCTGGGTGTTTGTGCAAGCACGCCTGCATGCTGAAAGAAAAATAAATACTGCATAATGCTTCATTTGCACCTTCATTTGTTTGCCCCCATGTTTGTTTGCACTGGCATTCAGTGCATGTTTGTCAAGTAGTTAGAGATCACCATGTCTGATATATGTGTGAGGTAGATGAAAACATCTCAGTTTTTAATGTGTATAATTTTGTTTATTTATTGAAAAACAATGATACAATTCATTCCCTGCTTCTTATTGTTTCACTCTTGCTCAGTAACAAACCGGTAGGCCAAATATAATGATAATCTTTTTCCTACTTACAATAATGTAAGTCTCTCTTAAGTGCTTAATATGTCGATCCAAAATGAACTGGATGCTACATGTCTTATATTTGACTCTAAAGACAACTGATGATGATAAACTTAAAAAAAGAAAAACTACAAATGTCCTGCGCATGTCTGCTTTTTATGGGGGGGGTTGTTACGCTTTGCCTGAATAAGCACTGGAACTTTCCAGCATTTCTTTTCCTTTTTATTTATTTTGTGTCTGTGTTGTTTTCTCAGTATTGCAATGCATCACTTGACATTACCCAAGCAAGTTTGAGCTGCAGCGCATCAGCTGAAAGCAATTTTGTCCGGAGCGCAGCTGCCAGGCGGATAAGACTTTCCTTCTTTCGTTTACTTTGAAATGTTCCTTTTTTTCAACATCCAAAATACACAAGGCAGCCAAATTGCTGACATGTGTGAGAGGGGCAGCAAGACTCCTGCATTCTTTCATGCCCCACTATGCAAAACTCCACTTTGTTTATTTAAAGAACACTGAACACTTTAGCACTATTAAGAAACATGTCATATAGTAAACTAAAGGTTTCCTCTCAGGAAAAATCCCTGTCAGTTTATTTTTCTTTTGCAAGAAGTTATTTTAGTTTTGACTCACAAACTGCCTGCATTTGCAATTAAGCAACAGTGTTGTAGCCTGGCTTGTGTAGAGCAGGACTCTGGATAGTAAACTGGAAGCTGGCTATTATGTTTTTGTTGAGTCGTGTATGGTGGAAGAACTGTCTTTTACTCACAGCGACCCATCGCTTTCTAATCAGATCACTCGTTTTAATCAGCCAATCAGAGTGCTTGTTTCAACTAAACAATCAAATGGCTAAATTCAAGTGGCCACCAAGTGCTAACTTTAACTACAACTAATAAAAAAGCTTATTTCAATGAACCGGTCAGATGACTTGAAACATTTTGAAAAGGACAATCAGATGGCTCACCTATCAAATTGGTCATTTCGATCTGCCAATTAGAGGGTGTGTTTCAATCAGCCAATGAAATGGCACGTTTCAGTCTGCCAATCAGAAGGTTGTTTTCAGTCTGCCAATCAAATTACTCTTTGGGACAATGGTGTTTCCTCTATATCTACCTCTAAAAACTTTAAATTCAAATAAAACAATATAAGCATATTTGAAATACATTGTCAAAACCAAACAAAAAGTATATGCTGCAGCCTTAGCAAGCAAGATGTTTCAAGAACAAAAGAAGTTCTCCCTGCTTATCGTGGGATGCTGCAGGACAACAAGAGTGTTATTTTAGTGCATGATGGGGTTAAGAGAATAATTAAAGATGACAAGTGAATGCTGTATTTATGACACACCATGAACTGAGTGGAAGGAAAATAGCAAGGGGACAGAGGGGATGTAAGTCTGAGATATACAGACAAGGAAAAAGGGGAAAACATCACATGTGCACCTGGGATGACAGCCAGAAGACAGCCTTTGCGTCAGTAAAGGCGAAATGGTGAGTGGGAGGAGGGTGTGGATGGAGGAAAAGAGGCTTCAAGAGCAGGAGACGGGAGGGCTAGTTGTGACTGAAAGCCCACCAGGGCCTCGGAGCGGCCCGGCGCAGGGAACAGCTAACTTACCTTGACATGCGTAGGAAACCCAAGCCTCTCTGAGCCCTCTGTCAGATAGGAGCCACCCAGTGTAGCCCCGCCACAACTGTGTAGCCTGAGCCCTGCGCGTCCTTTTTAACTAGCTTTGTTTAGATGAGCGCACGGCGGAGGAATGCTTCAGTATACCTTGAAGCAACCACAAGCACAACAGCATTAGAGCGACATGAGCTTCCCAACGCATGGGAATAAGTCCACTCTGGCTACTTGCAGGATTAGGACTGACTGGAGTTCAGTGTTGGTGTGTGGGAAGGTCTGAGAATTGTAAATGTGCATGTGCATGCATACTGTATGTATGGATGCATATACATTCCCTTTGATGTGGATTACTGTCAAAAAGATAAGAGTTGTCAGAAGTAGAGTGACTACTCAGCAAAGTAGACTTCAGAGTTAGAATTTGAATCAAGTTTGACGTGACTTAATTGAGATTTGGCAAAATGTATTAGATTACAATTAAAACAAAAGGTTTTAAGCACTTTATGTCTTTGTATTGAATACACTAACAGACCGGTCTTGCATAGCAACAAAGCCTAATTATTTAAGTTCTTCGCCAATGCATTGAAAGGACTTGATATAAATTGCAACAACTGCACTACTACTGACTTGGTATGACCCATTTGGCTGAGAGTAAGAAGAGTGAGACATTTTTTCTGGAAGAGCAATGAAACGCAGTCTGAGATAAAGCTAATGACGACAGTATGAAGGAGAGGAGAGGACAGGGAAGAAAAAGGATTGGATGTTGGCACGCAGGGAAAGGCAGTCTGCGGTAGACTTGTAAATAGCCGGAGGGACAGAGGGATGGAGGAATGGAGCTATCAGCAGAGAAGTGATGAAGGTCTGGGATCAGGCCAACATAAACACAGGCCAGCCCAGAAGGAGCTGCAGCACACACACACACACACACACACACACACACACACACACACACACACACACACACACACACACACACACACACACACATTTACGCACAAAATACACAGTCACATATATGGATGTGACTCTCACATACATGTTAAAAAATGCACAAACATACAAACACTTAAGGCTGTGAGCAGCACTTTATATTCATCATAAATCCACATCGCACACATATACACAAACACACTCATGCGCCCACACACACGCCTGCAGATAAATAAACAGTGTGTACTGTATGGCTCCCAGACCACAACTTCTTGAGTGTTAAGCTGTGTGACAACAGCCCAGGCTGTCATTTAGACATCTCGTTTCATCACATACTTCACATTAATCCATTTGCTCAGATACCACAGAATAAACATGCAGTCAAAGGAAATGGAGGGAGTTTTATTTTTAAACATCTGGAATAAGCAGAGTTGCGGACACATTTTTAAAAACTGACTTTTACTTTGGAAAAAAAGGCCAGCTGTAGATTTAATCATAACGTACAGGTGGTGGGGAGATATTAGTCACGAACGTTAATGTGCATGCTTGTATGTGTCTTTTCTGCTTTTGTTAAAGAGTGTTTAACTGCACGTGTCAGGGTGTTTCGCTGTTTGTCAGTGAGTGTGTGACTGGGCTTCATTAGTGTGCTGTGAAGCGGGAGCTCTCCTGCTCTGTCTTGTCTTTGACCAACTAACACCTTGAGTGAAACCTTAAAATGTGCTAAATGTTATCTTAAGCAGCGCATTGAGAGGCGTTTGGCAAAACTGTAGCATGAAAGAGCTGCTGTGAAGCATGTCTGGCTGGAATGCAAAACACTAGTCATGGTCATCACTCGGTCACCATACAGATACAGGCTTTGAGGACCAAGGACTAAAGTGTGTTTGTGTGAAAATATTTGTATGATGAATTTAATCTGGATGAAGCAAGATTGCTGATGAAAGAGAATGCAAAGAGAAGTTGTTTAAATCAGCTCTAATGTATATATTTACTATTAATAATAACCATGTAATGACTATGATGACATTTGTATACCAGGACAGGGGTCACTTGTAGCAGACTATTATGACCCAATGCAGTTCCCCTGAGCTCTACAGAGACTATTAGCCTTTAAGCATCTTTCAGCTCATAGTTTGGGCTCCAACTTTACGTTGTTTGCAGCAAGCAGATGTTGTCAGAGAGAAAAACCTCTCCTTAAGAATACAACTGTTTGCTTACATGTTTCAGCATACTGAAGTAACAGATGATATGCTTCCATATCATTTTTCCACAAGAGGTGGACATCTGTTATTCTCAGGATAAAAAACTATAAACTAAGCACAAAAAGTAAGGAAATAAGTGTTTGGTAGATTACCTCTTTGTTCTAATAATACATGGCAATACATCGTATACCATTGGAAAGCCTGTTTATTTCCCTTTTAAATGGTGCCACATGTGTGAAGAGCATGCATTTGTGGGATGAGCAGCCGAGCTGAGTATGTGGGTTGCGCCCATGAAAGATTGACCAAATCTTCTCAGCCAATGCCAAAACAATTCTACAATATAAAGTATTAACTTGTAATTGAATGCATGGTCACGGCCCTCTCCCATCATGCCCCATTTTGTATTATCATTAAAGCTCTACTCCATGTTGGGAAAAAGCAGAGGTGGCAAGTAGCTAAGTACATTTACTCAAGTAGAGTACTTAAATACAATTTTGAGATACTTGTACTTACCTTGAGTATTTCCATTTTACTCCACTACATTTATTTTGTACCTTAAAGGTTATTGGCAGATTTGGATTAATGATGTGAAATATAAACAATACTTAAATCAGACTTTAGTTCCACCTGGAGTAAATTCACAAGCTACCCTGCAGTATAAAGTGATTACAACTAGCAGCACCTTTACCAGCTTTGATAACACTTATATATTGTAGATAATAGATCATTATAATCAAAACATAAAATATATATTATTCTGAAATGGAGCAATCTGCATAATGAGTACTTTTACTTTTGGTAATTTAAAGTGGACCTATTATGCTATATTGGACAAATATATTGTAGGGCCATACCTATACAAAACATGAGTGTTTTGCTTAACATACCAAACAGTTCACCCATTGTAGCCATGCCTCATACTGCTTATACCCCTCTTTTGCAGCCCTTTAAGAGAAACACGGATTTTGGGTCCTTAGCTTGAAAAAAAATAAGAGGAGGCGGAGCTAATGCCTGATCAGAATTCTACCGGAGATCAATTCTGCTGTGATAAAACGCCACCCTGTTCTAAACCACATCAAAGATGATTTCTGAAACAGTATGGAGCTCAAATGCTTTTTCTCTTGCGGGTTTATCACAAGGTGAGTTACTTTTTTTATTTCCTGCTTTTTAAACACATGTGCTATACAGGTTAGCTCTGAGTGTTAGCGAGGCTTGCTAATGTAAACAAAGACGAGATTACGTCCAAAACACGTCAGGCATTGTTTCTGATAGCAATTTTCTGTGGGTCCACTGCCGATTTGACGTGAGATCGGCAGCAAATCTGTATCCGCTCGTTGTACCCATTTTTAAAACATTACATTACATTGCATTTAGCTGACGCTTTTTATCCAAAGAGACTTACAATAAGTAAATAAATAAAATAAAAGATTTGGGTACGGAGGAAAAGAGAGAGGGTTTTATTTTCTGACGCTGCGTGAGTTCCCCGACGCACCGGGGACACATATTTATGTATACAATACATCACAAGTGCATTTTGCATGATAGGTCCCCTTTAAGTATATTTTGAAGTGAATACCTTTCTACTTTTACTTGAGTAACATTTTGATTGCAGGACTTTTACTTGTAACAGAGTATTCCTACACTCTAGTAGTTTTACTTTGACTTAAGCACAACATTTAAGTACTTCTTTCACCTCTGGTAAAAAGAACACCCACCGCTTTATTAACAACATTTTTTATTTTACCACAAGTTAAAGAACCATACTCTTTTCTCTCTTATCCAATTATCCACCACATCTCTGACTCTTGCCAAAAGTTAAATTGCCCAATGCACACCTACACACGGCAAAGACCCTGGTTTTACTACAGAGTTGTTCTTCCTCATGTAAATATGCCTGCATGGCTCTCCTCAGAAAACACAAAGATTAAAAACAACACTGTCTGCTGTGTGAGTCAGCATGTGTTTACCCTTTTGAAGCTCTCGGATTATTAATCTCCATGAGTGGTGGTTGGGGATGCACTGGTGGTACTTGTGGGTTGTGGGCGTGTGTTTTATACATAGAGCAACCTGCATGGCAGTTCAAAGCCGCCCTGTGCAGTATGATGGGATGAGAGGAGACATGAAAGCAGCACTCAATGACATGCACGGTCTAAAGATCACAGGGCGAAATGGTGAGGAAGGCGAACCAACATCAACAAATTGTTTGATTTGTTTATGTTGGTGCACCTTAGTCAAATCAAGTGCACCCACATGTTAGGGGCTCTTGAAGGCATGGATGCAGCAGACGTCTCATGGAAGAGAATTTTACTGTAGTTTTACTGATAGTCAGAATGCATTATATAGTTTTTCAGATAATAAAAATGATATTTAAATATACAGATGGCCCTTGATTTATTTATTTATCTTTGTGCATTTAAAACAAATTTGAGGGACATGACAATGGTTCATGAACAATACCAGCTGTAAAAAACTAGGATGCCGTAATATATATAATATTTTTATTTTCATTTTAATGGACTTAAAAGACTGCGATATTGTGATATACTTGTGCTTTTTTAGGTTACTTGAAAGGAAGTACAAATAACTTGTGTTTATTACAGAGAAGTAATTCTTCTTGATTTAAAACAAATGTCTTAATACACTGAATAAAAATATAAATACAACACTTTTGTTTTTGCTCCCATTTTTCATGAGATGAACTCTCCAACGTGCCAGACGCCATCGAATGTGAGCATTTGCCCACTCAAATCGGTTACGACGACGAACCGGAGTCAGATCGAGACCCCGATGAGGACGACGAGCATGCAGATGAGCTTCCCTGAGACGGTTTCTGACAGTTTGTGCAGAAATTCTTTGGTTATGCAAACCGATTGTTGCAGCAGCTGTCCGAGTGGCTGGTCTCAGACGATCTTGGAGGTGAACATGCTGGATGTGGAGGTCCTGGGCTGATGTGGTTACACGTGGTCTGCGGTTGTGAGGCCGGTTGGATGTACTGCCAAATTCTCTGAAACGCCTTTGGAGACGGCTTATGGTAGAGAAATGAACATTCAATTCACGGGCAACAGCTCTGGTGGACATTCCTGCTGTCAGCATGCCAATTGTGCCATTGTGCTGTGTGATAAAACTGAACATTTTAGAGTGGCCTTTTATTGTGGCCAGCCTAAGGCACACTTGTGCAATAATCATGCTGTCTAATCAGCATCTTGATATGCCACACCTGTGAGGTGGGATGGATTATCTCGGCAAAGGAGAAGTGCTCACTATTATAGATTTTTTTCAGATTTGTGAACAATATTTGAGAGAAATGGTTATTTTGTGTATATAGAAAATGTTTTAGATCTTTGAGTTCATCTCATGAACAATGGGAGCAAAAACAAAAGTGTTGCATTTATATTTTTGTTCAGTGTAGTTATGGCCCGTTCACACAGCAGCGTGCGTTGCTTCAACAGAGAAGCTTCCCATTCACTTGAATGGGGTGACGTCCCGCTTTGCCGAACTGCATTGTGGTTCCTTCGCGTTGCTTTGCCTCCGTTGCTTTGCCTCCGTTGCTTTGCCTCCGTTGCTTGCTTAGAAAGTTGAGAAAAGTTCCACTTTTCAAGCATCGTCAGAAGCGCCAGCCAATCAAATCATATGCCAGTACAAGTTCTAGCCAATCAAACCGCATGCTTGTGTGTCCAGGGCGGGAGATTAATGTGATTGGTTGTTGGTCGAGCTTCAGACACGCCCGCCGGTAAGCTTCAACGTATGCTGCCGTTTGGACATAAATTAATGTAGTCGTAGTTAATGCAAATTGCATGTTCTCATTCATAACACTCCGTTCGATGTCTCACTATGGGATGCGCTTCAACGCGTATGCAAACAGAAGCATCAATCTCATTACACCAATCCTGATTGGCTGGTGATCTTGACGTCTACGTCAGGGAATCCACCCACCCTTTAAGTAGCTTGCGCTACGTCGCAGCGTCATTCAAACACCTCTTCTCGCTTCAGAGCACATCTCTACAGTAGCCGGGCAAGCTTCACTGTCCACAGACTGAACCCAAATACCCATTTCGGTCGACGGGCGCTCGCCGGCTACTCCTTCTGCTTCGCAGGAAGACGGTAGTACTAACGCTGTTAGTATTTAAAAAATCGACCTCGCCCTTCTCTTACCCGAGAAAGTAAGGTAGGTCCGATTTTTCAAGCTAGCAGCACACCTGTTGCTAGCTCGCTCCCTCTCTACCGACACCATGGTAGCGAGGAAGTTTTTCTTTTCTCTTCTCCACGGAGGGGAAAAGGATTAAAAAGGGAGCATACTGCCACACCAGTCAGTATTCTCCGGGATTAAAAGACCCACACCGTCCTTTTTCTCCGGATTAAGGACAAGGTGGTAATCCCTTTTTCTCCCGTCCCACCTGTCGAAAGCGGGCCCTCTCCACGCCACGAGGCGACCAAGATGGACGCCTCTCTCCCTCACACCAGAGGAGTCAGGGACTCGGTGGCTCGACTCGGTGGCTCGACTCTGCGGCTGCGGGTTGAAGATCTCGGGCACAGACACACACCAGGTCTGTTCGTCCTGCCTCGGGCTGGAACACGCCCGAGGCGCTATCGACAACCCCGGCTCATGCGGACATTGTGTCCGCTTCACCGTTAAGAGCCTCCGCCGGCGGTTAGCAAGACAAGCTAGCCTGTCGGAACAGGACCCCCCCATGTCCATGGACCCGCCGGCCGGCAGTCAAGACACGGGGGCGTCCGCCGCAGAGAGTGAACCCCTCTCCGTGTCGGTCTGGGGCTCATTATCCGCGATGGCCACAGAACCGGAATCCCGCGCCCTGGCAGGCCGGGACCCGGTGACGACAAGACACGCGGGAACGGATTCCCGCGCTTTACCAAGCTGGGGCTCCCGGTTAGACCTCACCATGGTCTCACCCGCGGAGGATGTCCTCGAGCTGGACTATGAGGAGGACGAAGAGGAGGACGCCCTGGTGTTCCTCCTGTCCGAGTCGGATGAATAAGAAGAGGACACCTTCATGTCATCGGCCCAGGCTGCAAAGCCTGGAGCGAGGGCTGCTCTCCCGGGCGATAGCACACCAGCTTCGCCCGGTCTGAGCATGGACCTGCAGGCCGTGTTCAAACGCGCTGCGGTCAGACTCAACGTCCCGTGGCCTGAAATGGCCAAGGAGACCTCCAGGTCCCGCTACGAGGGGAAACATCTTCCCCAAGCAGCGGGCAAAAGGAGGCAACTTCTTCCGGTCTTCCCGGAAATGTTGGATGAAGTGTCGGTCTCGTGGAGAGACCGGCCCTTCAGCAACAAGGTCCCAATCCAGGGTGCCTCCTCCCTAGACTGCGACGGAATGGAGAGGCTCGGCCTGCTCCGCATACTGCCCATGGAACCGCTGGTAGCGGTCCACCTTCTACCGAAAGTGGGCCCGTCACCGAGCAGGAACCCCACACTGCCAGCAAAGTCGGACCGCTTTCAGTCTACAATGACTGAAAAGTCCTACAAAGCGGCAGCGCTGTCCGCCAGGGCCCTGAATGTGTCCTCGCTGCTAACCGCCTACCAAGCGGAGCTCTGCGAGGACCTGTCAGGTAGCCCGGGAGCAGCCACTCTGGACGAGATGGCAGCGGTCACGGACATTTGTCTACGTGTCCAGCGCTGCGCCGTCCAGGCCACGGGCAAGGTAATGGGGATCATGGTGGTGCAGGAAAGAGCAAGATGTCTCAACCTCACCAACCTCCCTGACCGAGAAAAGGAAGATGTGCTGGATATGTCCATCGTTCCCGAGGGAATTTTCGGCTCCGCTCTCGCCTCCATGCAAAGGAGGTGTGAGACGAAGAAGAAGAAGGAGGACAAGGCACTCCACCTCTGCCTCCCTCGAAGGGTCCAGCCGCTGCCTTCGCAGCGGCAGTCCTTCACCCAAACTGTCTCGAACTCTGCTCGGTTTAAAGCACCGGACAAGCAGAGGTCGCAGCCCACCCCGAGTCCCCAGCCCAGGCTGGAGACAAGGGCAAGTTGGCCGAAAAAATCTCCGGTTCCGGTTTCAGCTCAGGCTCCGCCAACCCAGAATTTCGCCCAGCAGTCGAGGAAGAAGAAGCGAGCGGCGTGACAGCCCCTCCTTCTTCCCTCCGTGAATGTGTTCCCGCCGCCTCGAGAGATGCCTAAACACCATCCTCAAGTCCGCACAAACACATGTCACACGTTGATTGATTCTTTTGTTATAAAACATTTGTCGCTGACACATCCAGGCTTCAGGCCGAGGGCGCAGCTCAAAAAAATGAAAAGAAAATCAATAAAACCAATAACTGCGCAGCCAATTCTTCCCCTTTTGAGAGCAGCTACGGCATCTCTCAAAAGGCGGATTATTGACGGCTCTGTGAAGGCACCACCGCCACGCGCACGCGCAGTGCCGGCTGGGGCTTTAAGGGCACCACCGTCACGCGCATGCGCAGTGCCGGCTGGGATCGTGAAGGCACCACCGTCACGCGCATGCGCAGTGCTGGCTGGAGCCGTAAGCGTGACATCTCAGCTGGCTCTAAGGAGCATACAGCAGGAGATACTCACGACATCTGCCTGGACTTCTCAAAACAGTTACACACTATCTGTTTTCACAAGCCCGGAGAGAGTCAACCCATATTCTGGAAAGGAGGGTTTTATCTATAATGCCCGCCGAGCAGAGTCAGATTACGCAGACAAATGTCCTCGTAAAGCACCTGCTCAACATGGGTCTCATAATAAAACTAAACCCCGTGCGCCACGGCGTGCGGAGAGTATTGGTTATTATGTAATGCGTAGTGGCACTACACCCGACTTTTCTAGTACGGGACGCGGCTACGGGTGCTGTCCTTTTGCGGAAGGTGGTCACCACGGACGCATGTCAGACAGGCGGATAGGGTTGCCCGGTGAGGGGTCTCTGGAGCAGAGACCTCCAGCGGGCGCACGTAAATCACCCGGAGCTTTTAGCGGTGTTCCCCACTCTAAAACGCTTCCTGCCTTCTCTCAGAGGACATCATGTCCTCGTGAGGACAGACAACACGATATTGTGTATAAACCGCCAAGGGAGGTTGCGTTGTCTCCAGTCACACACACTGGCACACAAACTGATCCCTTGGAGCGGCAGACGTCTCCTCTATCTGAGAGCGACACATGTACCACTGCCTGTACATCCCTCATGCACTCAGTTCGCCCCAGGGCAAACAAGAGTGTTGTTGAAACCCAACCCTGCATTTACACCAAAGGTGGTTGGTTCGTGTACCCCAATTGACATTGAGGCATTTCCTCCGCCGCTGGTTTCCTCCGGGGAGCAGCAGCAGGATCTGTTGTGTCCAGTCCGGGCTTTACACACATATATGGACAGATCAAAGGAGCTTTGTCTTAATGACCAACTCTTCGTGTCCTGGGCTAACCCTCACAAGGGTAAGCCTGTTACTAAGCAACGGCTCTCCCACTGGATTGTGGAGGCAATTGCTTTGGCCTACGAGTCAGAGTTTGCAAGCACCTTCGGGTCTGCGGGCTCACTCGACTCGGGGCCTGGCTACATCCTGGGCTTTGTTCAAGGGTGTTTCCATCCAAGACATCTGTGCAGCGGCGAGCTGGTCCTCGCCGCTCACTTTTGTCCACTTTTACAGGCTAGACGTCTCCGCTCCAAGCGTGGCCCGAGCAGTGCTGGGCACCTTGTTGAGTCGGGACTCTACCTGTTAAATTCTGGTTGATCGGTGATTTTCGAGATAAGCTCGTCTGGCAATACGGGAGCTACAATTTCCCATAGTGAGACATCGAACGGAGTGTTATGAATGAGAACTATAGGTTACTTACGTAACCCCAGGTCTCAGAGTAACATGAAGTGAGATGTCTCACCAGACGGCCCTCCTTGCTATGGTGAAGCGAGAAGAGGTGCTTATTTTGAATGATGCATGCGTTGTGGCGCAAGTTACTTATAGGGGGTGATTTCCCTGACGCTGACGTCAAGATCACCAGCCAATCAGGATTGGCGTAATGAGATTGATGCTTCTGTTTGCTCCGCGATGAGGCGCATCCCATAGTGAGACATCTCACTTCATGTTACTCTGGGAACTGGGGTTACGTAAGTAACCTATAGTTTTCCCCCTCGAAATGCCCCGCCCCCAACTGTGACGCGACGCCGACTGTATGTATATATATCTATGGTTGTACCCAGCGCCATATAGATAGAAGTCTATATGGCGCTGGTTGTACCTACACTTCCTACAGCGTAACCTGAGACCAGGGCCGTCCCGTCGCACTGGCGTTATAGATGTTCGCCGTGGGCGCCAGATCTGTGGAGGCGCTGCGCTGACAGCTCTGGGAGGGGAAAAAAAATGTTTGACCGTTGATGCTCATCCTAATTTTCGGCCTTGATGTAACAACATTCACAATTAAGTAAATGTAACACCCTTTTCATCCCGGTTACACTTTTCATTTGCCCTGTACGATGGGTGCTGTAAGTGATGAAAATGGGGGATGTTGGCTTATCTGGCACCCGCAGCTCACAGCCAAGTGCGAGTGAGCGTGGGAGCGAGGGAGAAAGGGAGGGTGCACCGGTACGCGCTGTTGTTATTAGCATCTGGTGCTAGCTGCTCTAACGGAAGAAGAATATGTTTCTACAATGATGTGGAGGGAGAGTCCTCTCCAGTCAGACTGAGGCTGATAACTACAGCTCAGTGAGGTAAAGGACTCTTGAGTGTTTAGATAGTTCACTTTAGTATAAGTTATCTCAGTGGGTCTCAAACGTTTTGATCACAATTTATGTAAACACATATTTCCAAGGCACTCTTTTATAATTATTGGGATAAAACAGGTTTGAAATCATTCCAATGTATACTATAGGACAGTAAACCATATTGTTTTAAACTGGAGAGATACAAAAATATGCATAAATAAAAAAGTAAAATAAGATATGAATGAACAACAAAAATAAAATACGATACATGTTGTTATTGGCTATGGTAGGTTATTGGTTATGTTCACATACTTATTTAATTATTAAAATGTAAACCGATCTTTTTCATATGGGTGTTTAGAGTTGTACCCTCTAGATCTAGTCTCTAGTAATTCTGCTTAAAGTGCACCAGATTGAAGCATTTTGCTTTAAAATGTTCAAACATTTCTTCCCGGTATGCCTGAGAAGGCAGATATGTTTTTCTCAACAAGAACTGTTCTTTAAAAGTTGGACTGTTGCACTGTTGTAGCTTCAGTGGTTCTCAGGTTACAGTTACATAGCAGTGAATATAAACAGACTGATTAATGTGAATATGACTGTAAACTAACCTGTGTAAAAAGTCTCTCGAATACATTTAAAAAAATTGGTGGAAGAAGCATGTATAATTTTTTTACCCTGCCCCTCAAAGAATCGGAATTGAGAACCGTTAAGAACCGGAATCGAAAAGTAGAATCGGAATCAGAATCGTGGAAATTCAAACGATACCCAACCCTACCCGTGAGTGGTATAACCTGAATACAGTGGGACTCCCTCAGAAGGTGATAAACACTATTCAGAGTGCAAGAGCTTCCTCCACCAGGTCTCTCTATGACTGTAAGTGGAGGGTGTTTGAGGAGTGGTGCCTTCAAAAAGAACACATCTCTTTTCAATGTCCTGTCGGGGTGATTCTATCATTTCTACAGGACCTGATTAATAAACACAGAGCTTTCTCTACGATCAAAGTGTACCTGGCTGCTATTGCTGCATGCCATGTGGGCTTTGAGGGAAAGACGGCTAGCCAACATCCCTTGGTCTGCCGTTTTATGAAAGGGGCTCGCAGGCTCCTCCCTGTTTCCAGGTCACTGGTGCCCTTATGGGACTTGGCAGTGGTTTTAGATGGGCTCACTCTACCTCCATTTGAACCCCTGGAAGAAGCTGACATGAAACACCTGTCACTGAAGACAGTGCTGTTACTGGCTCTGGCATCTGCCAAGCGAGTCAGTGACATTCATGCGCACTCTGTACATCCTTCATGCACTCAGTTTGCCCCTGGGCAAACGAGTGTTGCTGAAGCCCAACCCTGCCTTTGTAGCTAAGGTGGTTGGCTCATGTACCCCCATTGACATTGAGGCATTTCCTACGGCACTGTGTTCCTCTGAGGAACAGCGGTCGAATTTGCTGTGCCCAGTCCGTGCTTTACGCACCTATATGGACAGGTCAAAAGAGTTTCGATGCAATGACCAACTCTTTGTATCCTGGGCTAACCCTCATAAGGGCAAGCCCGTTACCAGGCAACGGCTCTCCCACTGGATTGTGGAAGTGATTGCTCTGGCTTATACGAGTCAGGGTTTGCAGGCACCAACGGGCCTGCGTGCTCATTCTACTCGTGGACGGGCTACATCCTGGGCTTTGTTCAAGGGTGTTTCCATCCAAGACATTTGTGCAGCAGCGAGCTGGTCCTCACCGCTCACTTTTGTCCGCTTTTACAGGCTAGATGTCTCTGCTCCAAGTGTGGCAGTGCTGGGCCCCGTGTTGAGACAAGGTTCTACCTGTTAAGTTCTGGTTGTTTTGGTGATTTTCGAGATAAGCATTTCTAGCAATAGGGGAGTTTCAATATCCCATAGTGAGACATCGAACGGAGTGTTATGAATGAGAACTATAGGTTACTTACGTAACCCCATTCCTCAGAGTAACATGAAGTGAGATGTCTCACCAGACGGCCTTTCTTGCTAAGGCGAAGCGAGAAGAGGTGTTTATTTTGAATGGCGCTGCGATGTAGCGCAAGCTACTTAAAGGGTGGGTGGGTGGGTGGGTGGATTCCCTGACGTAGACGTCAAGATCACCAGCCAATCAGGATTGGCGTAATGAGATTGATGCTTCTGTTTGCATACGCGTTGAGGCGCATCCCATAGTGAGACATCTCACTTCATGTTACTCTGAGAACTGGGGTTACGTAAGTAACCTATAGTTTTCCTTATACTGTGCAGCCCTAGTTTTATCAGCTTGAACTCTATCCTCAAATGATTGACAGTAAAGGAACAAATAAACACCTACCAGCTTGGACTGCTTGTGCTCATCATTTCAAACATTCCCTTTATGTGGAACCAGTCTCAGAACAATGGGAATATTGACAGTCTTGTGTTATGAACAAGCCGGGTTGTTTGAGTATTTTACCGCGTTGGGCTCCCAGGCGGGCTGTATCTTTGTGAAAGCGATGTATTGTATTTCTTTCCTGTGCCAGAGCCGTTTCCTGTGGCGGTGCCGTGTCAAACGATGACCCTCTGCTTCCTGCAAGTCGCATGGAGACAGGCCTGCCACGAGCCCCGGGGCCTCACTGCCAGCCCCTGAATAACCTCCGAGACCCCACTCCATCTGTCTGCCTCCGTCAGGTCATTACCCTCCATGCCCTTATTGGATCTCACTTTTTTCCAAGCCCTGTATCTTGTTTCATCCTTATAAGTTATAACTATTGCTTATTTTTATGTTACTCCAATTCCCTTAATTTCTATCACCCTCCTGCTTTACTATTTTATTACGTGCTTCTGTGTGTCCTCTCTGCCCCTTCTCCTCCATACCTCCTTGAATCCCTTCTTCCCTCCTCCCTTTGTCCCACTGTCCAGGTCAGAAGAGGGTCTGTCAGGCGTTTCCTGAGCGGGCCGCAGGTCCAGACCACACCTTGTGAGGGGATTTCTGCAAACTACTGTAGTGACGCCCTATAGAAACAAGGAGACGTGCACACTCATGTATGCATACATACTTCCATGGAGCTACTGTACACACACTGAAAAATTATGGTTGTTTTTGGCAATACGCTGTGACAGTGTTGAAATGCCGTCTGAAGGATAAAAAGAAACTTGTGGGAAAAATGTTAAGCAGACACAATCAACATGAATGATATCAACGCTCCAATTAGAATAAGCAAAATCTCTTTGTATTTTTACATTTTTCAGAATACAATCGCAGTGACCGCAAATGGATAGCTGTCGACTTCCCTTATAAGTTAAGTCCCTGTGTTTCTGAGCACTAAAAATACGTTTTTACATCATGTGCGAACACCCGAGGGCCACATCCCTGCTTTTGAGTATGAGAAAGCTGTGAAATCATGCACTACTATTGGTCCTTGAAGAAATCAACCACATGGCACAGGGTTAAAGACCCAACATGTCTCACGTTTGTAGTAAAGCAAGTCATATCAGGACTACTAGAATAGTTTTTAAACAATTTATACATGTGCTGAAACTAAATCAGAGCTTTTATGGTAACTTATACTTCAACTTTGATCTAGTATGTGCGTGCGTTGGCACAGTCCACTTTGTTCCACAGGCCAACATGTCTTTGAGTTGGCCTCTCCTCTCCTACGACTCAAGGTCACGAGTACACACGCGTGCCGGCAGCAATAACACTTTACTGTGAATCTCCGCAATGACTCCTAAAGTCTTCTTTCAGTCCAGGTCAGAGGCAGGAAGTGAGCAGGGAGAAAAGGAGGAAGCAGAAGCAGCTCTCTCTGGCTGCAGGTAATGACCCTGAACCTTGACCTACAACCTCGCCCTCCACCAGTCTAACAATACTCAGTCTGACAAAACACAGATGTGCAAACACAGTGGTGTTGCCTATGATTTGCAGATATTGAAGGAACGGTGTCTGGCAACATGAAGCCTTTAAATATATGACCCTTTTATTGTTAGAAAATGTATAAATCTATTCTGTTTTAAGGCAACAGAGTCTTCAATAGATCAATAAAGACATTAAAATCCAGGATGATAATTTATCTTTTTATTATTTGACAACACAATACAGCATGTTGCATTTGTTCACTCATTACATTTACAGAAGTGGTCAGGAAAGTCTCATGGACTTTGTTTACACACTTATCCATACTACTTTCCTTTATCAAACAGCTTGATGATGCTGCAGCTGATGAAAAGATTGCTGGGACATGAGCCCTGTCCAAAACCAACCCACACCCCTTACACATTTAAAGGGTGCAGACACCAGCCTCCTTACTGCATCCTTTTAAAGTGTAATTGATGTATCGATGGTGACGGGTAGTCTCGATGCTTTTGGACAGAGCCCCTGGTTTGGCAGGTGACTGCCTCACCAGCCAAAGAAGAATAACTTGCTGCCATGTTTGGAAGTCTCAAGGTTACCCTCCATGACCGGGTTGGGCTCAGGACGTTCCCGAGAGTGGTACGGGTCCTCAGGGAGGGGCCGCTCGGTCGCCACTTTGGTCACCTACGAAAAAAACAAGCCATGCCATGACGTGTCAAAAGACAATTAAAAAGTTGTTTTGATGGACATGCACAATTTGATTGTTCAACAGGTATGCACTTTGCCAATATCTGATTAGACATTGACTAGAGTCTACATTATAATTACTTGTGTGATTTAATGATTGAGATGTAAGCAAAATAACATTTTTCATTGTTTCATCAGGGTTTAAAAAACAATAGATTATCAAATCGAAAAACTGAAAGCCTGTCCATCTCCTCAGTTCTCCTCTTACCTCTTTTAGTTCTCAAATCATGATGACATCCTCTTGCTTAGTTCCTTTCCGCTGCTTTGCCCCTCTTTGCACATTTTTTATGACTTCTGGGTCAGGACTGTCTTTCCTTAACGCTCTGCCTCTTTTCCTGACTCAATAACTCACAACCTGAAGGACCATCTCTCTTTCAACGACCTTCCACATTTTGTCTACTCTTTCTTTTCATTTGTTAGATGGCTGAACAGCCAGAGAAACTGAGCCATTCAAAAAGGAAAAGTTGGATTTCTGTTGTTTTGTGCTCTGCCTTGAGAAGTGAAAAATGGCCAGACGGTTGATCACAGCCTTTCACAGATTCCCACTCTGGTTCCGAAAAGCTATTGTTAAGATCGGCCTTTAGTTTTATTTTGATTGCTGCTACCTAATTAGTGCTTGCCAGCGTGTTACGCAAGACCCACAAAAAGGTAACAAAAAACAATGCAGTGTAAAATGCATGATTTGCTCCAAACTGCAGCAGAATAAGACCACTACGCAGATGCAATCAGAGCCTCTTGCATAGCCCATAATCAGCCAAAATGGAGTCCATCACCCATGCTGCTCACACTGTGCAGTCAATCCCTCACAAGTCTCACCTTAGACAGCTCTCCCAGCACAGGTCTCTGCCAGCCCAGCTTCTCTAGGGCGCAGCTGTCGAAGCTTTGCTGTTTATCACGGCAACGGCGCAGTTCTGTCAAATTTGAATAATCCAGACAGGTCCAGTACTCCGTGAAGGACTCTGCGCAGCTTCCCTTGATTTGCCTACAAGAAAGAATGAAGCAAGATGAGATGTGCAAAAGTAGTCCAGAAAACTTGGTTGAAATGCAGGAACTGGAAGCTTAAAAAGAGAAACTCGTGTTGTGTTTAAAGAGATATTGTGACTCACCAAAGGTAATTAAAGAATAATGATTGATATGACAGTTTTCAAAGTCAATTATAGTTCCTCCTATGAGCCTTAGCTGTTCAGATTCAAAACCCACACAAACAGGTCGTCTGACTGAACTCCTAGAAAAGGTGTCTGGCAGTTTCCAGAAGCACCCAAGAATTAAACCAGGTCCCAGATGCAATTACAGCTTTTCTCAAATCTTTCCTCATTATATTAATTACAGGTATTGCTCTTTCACAGTAACGTCTCAGTTTATCTTTGAGGTCAGAGTGTCGGTTGTTTGTTTCGGCTTTACAATTAGAGGTCATGTGTTTTTGAGAACCAGAAACACAAGCACCTCAGTGGGTGTATGGGCATCAGGGTATAACCAACGCTCAGTCTAAAACTTTCAGTAAACACAGACACAGCAGTTTAGAGTGAAAAAACCCAGACCACTTCCCCAAATAGCCCCCAAGGGCTGTTTCACAGACATAATAAACTCTGTACTCAAATAGCACAGAGACATTTCATAAAAGGTGTTCTCTACATCATACTTAAGTCACCACTATTTATTTATCAATCTCAAGATAACAAAGTGTTTATGCAGAGACTGGCTCTTATTCAATTGCCATGAAATGCAGGAAAAACTCTTTTTTTTGGAATGAATACTGACTTGATAAAAAAACTCTCAGCTGTAAGATTAACACTATGACATAAAACAGAATGGAAAATAACTTTTAAGACGCCGGGACAGTTCCCAGAGAAAGCAAAGTTATTTAAAGTTTGATAAAAAAAATCTGTTGGGGGAAATTCTTCATTATCATCACCTGACGCATTAACTCTACATAGAAAGTGCAAGTAGATCGGCTATCCCCTCATACAATAAAAGTTTGCCATAGAATACTTAACGTTCAGCGCGCTCAGTCAAACAGTGCATTGGAATTGATGGAGGAATAATGTGTTACAAACCTCAGTCCTTAGTTTGGAGGGGCCAAAATTTAGTTATTTTAAATCTTAACTGTAGAATCTCATCCAATATGGTGCACTTGAACTTATTTCTCACTAACATTTTCTGAAATGTCTCAAGCTTTTGACCCTCCAACTTGCTCCAAAGTTCAGTCACATATCCAATCTGTCGCTGGCCTTACAGTTTTGCACATGACACCATTGCTGCCGGTTATGCCTAATAACAATGCCCAATAAGTTACCTAAATGTCTGATTAACTACATTTTTGTACTGAAGCACTAGAAAAAAACTTTCCCGAAAAAAGACGTTTTCAGACTGATCTATGTATACCAGAAGTATTTGGCGAGAAAAAACCTTGGGGTGAGTTACCTGAAGAAGTTGAGCGCACACTCGTTGACTTTCCTCCCTTCTTCTAGACACTTCCTGGGGTCCTTCTCCTCCCAGCGGCAGAGCATGAACTCCTTGTTGGGTTTGTCACACTGGGAGCCATAATGGTGGGCAGCAGCCTTCAGCACTGCAGAGGAAACGTTGATCTGGACACAACCAGGGACAGAAGCATGAAAAACAACTATGAGACTGCTTCAAATTATATATAATGACCACAGAGTAAATAAATGCAACCAAACATTTAGATTTGTTTCAAGACACAGGATTATTCTGGTGCTTTCCTGACAGTGGCTGATATTGGTGACCTCATATTTAAGATCCAAGAGAAAGTGTTTAATCGTTTTTTACAGATCAAGACAGTAACAATCAGTTGGGATCAAGTGGGAGTAGCTTGAAACTTATGGGCTAGCTCTAACAGTGAAAAGTGCACTCTTTAAATTCCAAACATGTCATACTCAGTCTATACATTGTAAACAACTGTATAACTAAATGTGTTTATTTAAAAAGTGCATAAACTCTATGAAGACCTGTAGTTCTGCTGCAACCCTCAGTGCTTAAGACTTTTGTTTGACACTGCCACTTATTATATTAAATATGTATGATGTATTTTAACACTGTACACTAACCTTTGTTCTTCTACTTATTACAGTCTTATTATAGTGTCACTTGTTGTATATGTCTATTCTCTTTCATGGTTATTGTGAATTGCATGGTAATGTCCTTTTACGGTACGTTTATTAAGCAGATTGTTTTGAGTTACTACTGAATTTAAAAGAAATGTGTACCTGCACAGATATAGTTTATTAGATCCATGATGCTGATATTTTCCATGATGTTGGAAAGACACAAGCTGCTGCCAGCTTACACCTGACTTCCAAGGACAACTCAATGTGCCAACTAACACTACTGCACATAAACAGGCTAGATATGAGTTTAGGGGCAGTCAATGTATAGTTACTGTCACCTTAGGGGTACATTGAAGCAGTAATAAGGATTATTAAGAGTGTGATGCAAGGTAAACAACGATAAAGAGCCCATGAGTTCCTGAATAGTTTGGTT
This sequence comes from Pseudochaenichthys georgianus, assembly GCF_902827115.2. NCBI lineage: Eukaryota > Metazoa > Chordata > Actinopteri > Perciformes > Channichthyidae > Pseudochaenichthys > Pseudochaenichthys georgianus. The sequence goes on along the minus strand of NC_047514.1, from coordinate 12,791,235 downwards.
TCTATAACGTCATAAAGATAGCAAAACATTCGCCAGGTTTAGATGCATTCAGAAATATCTGCTGGTTGATTTATTATCAGGCTTTGTAAGCATTGGGTAACGTGGTAACACCAGTGGCAATAGTTAAAAGCTACTGAGCATATTTTTGAAACATACAGCAGCTAGCGATAGCAAGCTAGTTAGCTAACATGTTATATCCTGCTAAAGTTTCCATTCAAGGGAAACAATAACCGCTGCTCACCTCGTCCACTTTCAGCTCCTGCAAGGAGGGGACTTCCAGCGTTGTCGGCATGGCTGTGTCTCTGTTTAATAAAACAACCGCAGAAAATCAAATGAAAAACATTCAAGGTCCTGTTCCTCGGGCTCCAAGACGAGCTACGAGGCCGCTGAGAAGGTCAGTTTACTGCGCCTGCTCAGCCGGGAGGCGCGTGTTGATGACGCAGGTGAAAGCGCTTTTAAAAATACAGAGGAAAAAAGAATAATATACGAATTTCAATCGTATCAACTAATGAATTGTTTTCTCAAGGTCTGTTTCGAACTATTTAAAATAATAAAATTGTGACAAACGAACCACTCCTCTTTTTGAAGACTCGTTGTTGTTGTTCTTGTCACATTGTCGCCATGGTAACGATACACTTAGCTGTTGTGTGTAGTCTTGCCTACTTACTTGACGATATAAGTCTCCTGTTGTATTTATTTTTAGAAGAAAGGGTGTTAGAAAGCCAATGTTATAATGGAGTTCATCGGAAGCAGTTACAAAGGAGACACAACAAATGGCAGGTAAATATATTTGTCCCTACCCAAAAGACAACAGGATATGCATGATATGCACAACATTTAGAATTAACTTAGAACGTTGAGTCAGGTTAGCTATGCTTCCTACAAAGCAAAAGCTATTAAAGCACTGTATGATCATCTCTTTTCTCCCTTAGGATGGATGGAAAAGGAGAGTACACATTTCCAACAGAGACCAAGTATGAGGGAGAGATGAAAGAAGGGATGTTCCATGGCAAAGGAGTTCTACACTTTCCAAATGGGAGTAAATATGAGGCCACCTGGGAAAACGGCATAGCTAAACAGGTGGGGAGCCGGGTTCATGTGTCCCTGCATGCATGTCAGAATACCACTGCATCCACATGAGTGTGTGTTTCGCATTGGTTATAGTTGATATTACATCTGGTCCCTTTTAGCAATCACTCACCATTACTGTCATAGTTATTAAGTTTCGAGCATCGAGCAACCCTCTCTTCTGCTCTGATGCAATGGGCTTTTGCCACAACAGCGATCACTCCAATTATTATCATCATTTCAGTTGCGGTTCATTTGAAATGATAGCTGGTCTGAACCATGACTGAACATGGCCCAGACTACCCTGCACCTGCATCCATGCCAGCCCATGACATTTTACCTCCATTTAAAACAGACCTAAACTATCCTATGACCTAAAGAATTTAAAATCTGGAAATTATATCTGATGTCTTAAAGTGTAGCTTACTCTGAAACGTACACATCCTTCAAAGTTGTTCCTCAGCCTTCTTTATTTTAGACATATTGACATGAAAACAGGAACAAGCCAGAACTCACACTCACACATCAATGGTTGAATAATCGGGAAGAAAACTTCAACATATGAACCGCAGGGGGTCGGGGATCAAAGTTGATGGATGACCCCTCTACCTCCAGAGCCTCAGCAAATCAGAATTAATGCATTTGTTTACATTAAAGTGTTATTATGGTTCCACATTTGGCAGAAAACTGCTATTTTTCCATTCCCAATAACAGTTTTTTCTCAGAAGGATATGCACACATACTGTACACAAAGTGGATCATTTCCTGCCTAAGACATATTTTTCCACTTTTCACTCGTGGTATACATCAATGCAGACAGTTCTGGTTTTATCTGCTGAGGTTTTGAGGTATCCATCCCTTAGATTTTCGCCTTGACCTAAAGATGACAATGGAAGAAATTTTAAATTGTTTTGTGGGGTTTAAAGCACTGAAAAGTAACATTTGAAAACCACAACAGCCATTTATCTCTCCAGAAACCATGAGTTACATAGAATTACACCCAGACCTTATTTTCAAAAGTTTCAACTGGAACTACTTTCTGTCAAAGAAATAACCCGCGGGAAGACTGCCAGCAGTGAGGTCTGTGGATTATCTTGCATATCAGCATTCTGCTTTTAACATTTTCAAATGTAGCTCTTTCACTGCTTTGAGGAGCGCAAATACAACTCTATTGTATATGTTTAAACTTTAAGATGTGAATATAACAACAGTTTGGGATATAATTACTTTCCCCATTTAAAAAAACGTGTTTGAAAAATGGGGGTGATTTTAAAATGGTGGTTCCTTACAAGGGGTCATTTACCTTCGCTGATGGCCTGCAGTACCAGGAGAAGGACTGGGACTACTGCGATGGTTACGACAGGCGCTTCTACAGTGAGAGGTGCAATGGACTCAGACCTGCAGGTTGGAATTTATTATTGTGTTCTCAATGGGACAGATTATTTCTTATTAATCGCATCAGACAAACACCCTCACATGATTTGGCTCGGAAAATATAGGGAACTTTGCCTCATAATAAACTACTGTAAATATATTTAGAGGAAGAACGTGTTTGAGTAAAAACCAAAGCCATTAACCTGACAAACAAACAGACCAATAATAACAACATACAGTGAAATCCATTAGAGAGATTAAAAATATAAAAACAAGTTGTTTTAGTAGTTGTAAACCACATAACCATTCAACACAAAACAACTGACTTGTTCGTACAGGAGAATCTCAGCTAAGTGATCTTCATCCACCACACATTATTCCTGATGGATGCTACGATTGTGGAGATGGTTCCTATGATCCCAAGGCCAGAGTTGTTACTTCCTACAGTGGCAGATTCCTCAGAAATGCAGGTGAGAGAGAGAATATCCTGTTATTTTGAATGTTGTAGCCCGGTGAAACGAAAGATGATAGCCTGAAGATGCATTTTCAGTCTTCATGTAAACAATTACTTCAAATTATAATCAACTCTTTGCTTCTAAAAAAGCTATAATAAAGAACCACAATCCACGCAAACAAGAACAGGGAAACAGAGCAAGGACAGAGTTGACAAGGTCAATGTTTATTTCAGCTTTTGTTTGGTTGTTTATTTGAACATTCATCATCATCAGACACCTGAACAAAGTATTCCATTTCCTTAATATAGACTCCTCATATAAATGTTCCAATCATTGTTTGATATAGATAAACAGAAATGCAACATCAGGCCTATACCTCAATACAATTCTGAGTTTATAGTCATATAATCAGCTAAATAAATACTGAGGCAGCAATTGTTGCTGCCTTGTCGGGCAGAATAGTAGCTGTGTATAACATTATGTCTACTTTTCAACAACTCTACTTTTCTGAAAACAGGCCAGAAAAGTGGAGTTGGTTCAAAGTATTTTCAAACACACTAAAGAGCTTGTGTTGAATTTGCCTCGGGGAGGACCCTTTGTCTTTGTCTCTCTGAGAGCACACAATGTGGCCATATGGGAAGGATTTTATAGCAATGAACCAATGGAGTTATGTTAAATGGATTATCCCTGGACTCTCTGAAGGAAGATTATTGCTACAAGTCATCTGATAAGCATGCTTCTATAGGCTATTGCCACAATTCCAAACTTTTTTTCCCTTTTGGTATTTGTCAAAAGTGGAAAATTCAAGACACATTTTTCCCCTGAGTGGGTGCCCAGTTTTGGAACTCCAGATTTGAAGTGAATGCGGTCTGTCAGGTGTCCAGATAGGAATCCTCTGACATCCTCTGCTCGTCATGTCGACTAAGATTTTACATCACAAGACACTGTTGTGAATTAGGCAGCAGGCTGAATGCAGTTTCTAAATACTATGGGCTCACTAATGTTTGGTCCAGTGTTTACTGCGCATCAAAGGGGCTTGACATTATTTAACATATTGTATAGTAGCTTAAAAAAGCTTTAATCAAAGCTTAAACTATGGTGATGGTGTACAAGGCTGTGGAAATTGTTGCTTTTGATTGCAGAAAATGCAGGAGGAATTCAAACCAGACCATATTTTGATCCAAATATGATGCTTGTGACTGTTTTTAACCTTAAAAATGTAGAAATGTGTAAGAAATATGATTTCTGGCATCAGTTAATGTATGACTCACTAAGCTGCCTAAGGTATTTTTTTTTTGGGCAGAATATTTGTGTTCAGATGTTCTATTTGCAACATAATACAGATTAGTTCCACAAACACACAAATCTAATTTACATATGTGGAGAGACAGAAGGAAACAGAGGATTAGATCCACATCCTTGCCAGATGTCCTCAGCGTGTGTAAGAAGACAAAAATATGTTTTTTAATTATTTCCTTGATGGGGGTTGTTCATCGTCATTATAGCTCTGGTATTGATCAGTAGAGTGACGGAGAGAGAGAGAGAGAGAGAGAGAGAGAGAGAGAGAGAGAGAGAAAGAAAGAAAGAAAGAAAACAAGATAAAAGATATGTTCAGGAAGTTGAGATGAAGAAAGAAAAAGGAACTGAACACTTTCCAACCATTCTCTTACTCTGATTTGATTTAAATACATCTGCAATCAAACAAACTATTTAAAGGAGACGTATTATACAATCGTTCAGATTTATCCCTGTGCACTCTAAAAACAAATGCCTTGGCTCAACAAAGAAAATCAACGCAACAGTTTGCATCGATGTTTATTGAGTTAAGACAACTTCTAATGAAATTGTCTTAAAGCAACAAAGTTATTTGAGTTAGGAGAGAAGGATTTTCCTATACAATCAGAGGTATTTTTAATTACCACTAACTTAATAATTGGTAGCATAAACAAGTTTTGAAGTTGATTACTCAAAAGATTAAGTTGTTCCGACTAGTTTTACCACATGATTTAAAAGTAATTTTAAGTTGTATGTACTTAATTACTATCATTGTGAACACACGTTTTTAAGTTGACAACCATTTATAAATTAAGTTGCTCCAAATATATTGTATTCAATAGTTTTTTTCTTAGCTTTTTCATGTTTTTGCCTTTAAAGAAAGACATTAATTGATTCCACAACAAAATCAATTCAAGAGGCAATTCACTTTTTATTTTGAACTGCAGTTGTTTATTTCAACACATGATGTTTCAATCAGGAGAGAATTCATTTTTTTTTAACATTTATTGACACATGCCATATGATAAGGTGCATGAACACCTGAAATCACAGCTGACTGCAGGAGAGAGGAGAACCATTTTAAAGTTTGGCTGCAGCACGCTGATTGGCTGCTGGAGAATGAGGTGAAATGTAATAGGTAAAGAGAACGCCTGTGATGAGCTGATTATATGCAGCTGCGGAGTGAATGTATATACACCCAGTCTTCCTGAAAGAACTTGCGCTGAGCTTCATTTAAATCTTGAAAAAAAAGATACATAACACACATTTAAATTGCCCCACAAATAATAAATAAACACATTAGCCATATTATAGCAAATAAATGCTGCCATCACAACGAAGTTAGAGGCCTTTGCATATTTAAAATCAGTGCCAAATATGTAAAATCTGTAAAGTTTTTGTAAAACTACAGAAACAAACTCAATGGCCACCAATCTGCAGATCACACACATCAATTTAACAAAAGATGTAACAAAGATGTTTACACTGCCGACAGTCATTATTTCAAACAGTATGAACACATTTAACGCAGAATGCTCATTCATTTGTTTCCCTCCACCACGATGGTTTCCATCGTATGGTCAGATCCTGGGGTGGACCGGTCACTGATGAAGGCGATATTTATGTCCTTTTGAAGCACATTCAAAAATAGGTTAGCGCATAAGAGATAATGAATTAGGTAATTGCATACTTTTTAAACTGTCACTCTTAGCTAATTCAGAGCCATTATTACCAGCTGCTAAAGCAACGCTGGTATTGTTTTCCCCTATTGAGTCTGCATGTGTGTGTCGTCATGGCAATGTGGTCCTGAAGACACACAGAGGTGCTTTTGAGTACTTTGCCTATTGTTTAAACGCATGTGGACAGATTTTGTTAATCACAACCGTGCAAGCTTTAGTGTATCTTCTCATCTTTTTTGCAGGTTCCATACAATATGTGAACTGGTTAAGAAGAGCAGAAGCCACTTTTCAAATGTTACACAATCCTTTTCCCATGCCATTGCTGTCAACACCTATCCATGCTGAACGTGCAACTACAAGGCTATCTACTGTATTTGTATGACAACAGATGACACTCGCCTTAAAATGTCCTTTGTATATTTCTATTTGTCTTAACTGTTGGAACTTGTCCAGGCATGTTAAGTGGGAGTGGACTTGAAATCCTTAACTCAAGGTGTAGAACAATGAAGTTATCAAGCGAATTGCATTACTTACTAGAACTTGAATTTTGTTTTAAGAGAATTAATGCAGAAATCAGAGTTCAGATTACACACAATATTAAGTTCATGTAATTACCAACATTATTACGTCAACACAACTTATAAATTAATGTTTGCAACTTAAAATGTTTATCTAAATCAATTAACTCACATTTTTATCTTGCAAACATGCATTTAATTAAGTGGAGGTGAAAGATCACCTGAATTCGTTTTTAGAGTGTGCTTTAGGTTTCTGCGAGAACATTTTCACATTATTTAATGTTCCAAAATGACTATTTTCTTCTCCTACAATAAGTCTGAATATACCTTGATTTTCTCAGTCTCTGAAACACTCTGCTTTGATTGGTCAGTGTTTTGGGGATTTCCGTAAGTGCACGTGTCATTGCAGCCGGGAAATGACTATAATGGCACTATAGCAGCACATTCTACCTATTTATTGTATATCTTTAGGAAATCCTGACGGCTTGCTTAAGCCACTGTGTGCATTTCCCCACAGATTAAGCGTTTTGGCCAAATGCGGCCCGCGTTTGGAATCGGCCAAATTCAAAAAGTGTAATGAAATATGGCCCACAAATTAAACATCTGCTATTGTACTTCTTCAAATATATATGCTCAAATATATAACACAGTATTCATGTAAGCCCAATTTTCAAATAAATTCAGTCAATTAAAGTTGAAAAACATTTTCTAACAAATCTTAGTTGATAAGAAAAAAGCCCAATAACACATTTACATAACAACCTTGAAATATACCCTTCATATGTCCTCTTATTATAAGCAATCTGAGCCTCCTGTTTCAAGGAATGAGCTGATAACAAAATAAATGAAACCATACAGAGAGCTGTGTGTTTTTTTCATCAATATCAACCATCATTTACCTAAATTTGATACATTTTTCTAACTTATAGCTTACCTCTGGTGAGCGGCCCAGCCCTTCGTATATTTTTCTGTATGTGGCCCTCGTGAAAAAAGTTTGGACACCCCTATTTTAAAGCATTCATATAACACTTACACTGATGGGAACTGTAATAGAAGTGTCTGTTCATGTGCAATACTATAGAGTGATGTATATTATGTACTGAGAATGTGGCATATGCAATACATGTCCGCTATCCCTTTGCTTTGTAAACAAGGCTTGAAAAGAATGCTCCTGTGTCCTGTACGGATTCATTTTTCAACCCTTGAGGTGAAAGCACATTTGTCACAGTGGGTGTGAAGACAGAATTTATTGCCTCATGGCTTCCGCCCAGGATGATGGCTGCGGGGATGATGGGACACAGGGAAGACCCACCCTCCCAAAGGGGACATTTGCTGCAGCAAGGAAAGAGGAAGGAGCTCCCCGTGTAGCAGCTGGTGGATAGGACAAGGAAGAAATTAGCCCGTAAAGACGAAGATCATATCTAGAGTTGCAAAAATGGTGCATATGGAACGGGTTGAAACTGCAGATGAATCAAGTTTACCCCCCTGATCTTAAAGTCCTTGCAAGGAGATATCAGGCTCAACCAAACTCATTGGTCAAAACTGATTTATCACAAAGTCCTGGCCTGCTTAGTTACTGTTGCTAACTTGGACAAACAGTCCTTCTTGGCATAGTGCCAGAGCAAAACAATAGGATCTTTTGCTAATATTCCCCAAGAGGTTATGGATTATTTTGGGAGATGTCATCAAGGGGCTGCTACGCCGACAATGTATGTAGGAAGGGTTTGTATCGAGAATACTGGTACGCCTTATGAACATGTATAGGGGAAATGGTGGGATGCACATGATGGTATCGCCCCCATGATTTCATCTTAACTTAATGAAAAACATTTTAACAGACTCCTGTTCCTCGTAGATTTTAAGTAACAGAAAGGAGTCACACGTGTCATTTGGATACAAAGTCAACTCCTGCAATACACAGGAGACGGAAAGGAAGGAATGTCTGAGTGTGTGTGACTGTGCAGCAATGTGTACTATGTTTGTGTGTGTGTTGAGTGACTGTGGTGAAAAATTAAGATTTAGGGGTGACATTCTTTGTTTCTGGCCGATGTTATTTCCAAACTTTAAGGGCGTCCAATAACGACTTTGACAAATCACCAATTAGTTACTCAGTCTTACACAAGAAAACATGCCAATGGAATGGCATAGTGGGTGAGGTGGCAGCTATCCCTATAAAAACACAAAACACTCCTTGTTAAGCAACTAATGATATTGATTGATTGATTAGAATCATAATTGTATTTATTTCAGATTTTTAATATGACTCCACTTACTACATCAGTGCTTAAACAATGGCAACAGTGTAAAGCGTAACACACAGTAAAATGAACACTGTTAAACCTTCTTGAACAAACATTCAAGAGTCAAACACTCAATAGGAAGAATTATGGAAGTACATTAGCTTCAAAGAAAGCCAAACCTTTTTGCTGCTAAAAAAAACAAATCATGTAATCAACAAACAAGTCTACAGGGCTACTTTTATCTGTCCTGACAACATAATTCATTTCTGATGAATATTGTTACAAGGTAGAACATTGCATTACTCAATGAAACTGTAATTAAAAAAGAATGAGAAAGGATACATAGGCCACATCTGCACAATCAAATCTCCACCGCTGACTGATTGAGCGTGTTATTCCAAACAAACACACACACCGTCAGTTGTGTGTTCTCTCATGGCAACAGGCAGCAACAGTCGGCCGGGCGCAGGAGGCGGCAGCAGCTCCAGCAGGGGCCATGTGTTGCCATATTGTTTGTAGCACTTTCCTGTTTCTGGGATAACTGCTTCCCTTTGAGACTCCGCACTGAAAGAGTTCCACACTGAAAACATTCCACGGCCAAGGAAAACACCTCTGGTGACCGAACCGCGTCCCCTCCCTTTGTCCCCGTGCAGCCGAGGTGTTTCACAGACAGATAAGATCAGCTGGGGCCCTTGGGAGTGGAACATATCCTCACGCTGCCTTTCCTGAAACTCTCATTTTTCATACATCTTAGGGACAAGGATTCACATGTTAATCCTCTGAACTGTGACGGATGGATTAATAATTTTAAAGATTGGTATCTCTCCTTCAAAGCTGGAAACATGAAAACCGCACAGTTTTCTGTGATGTCATCATAACCAAAAAAAGCAAAGGCCGCTCGGCTTGCAGTGAATTGGAGACAGATGCCTTAAATGTGTGCATTTGAATGTTTATTTGAGCTTTCACATTTAGGTAAGTTTGATTTTACTGTGGTGCCTCCAATTGGAAACCACAAAATGTGCACATATGACCCTATAGGTCATTGTGAGTGGACCAGGTTCAGAGTTCAACATTAGTGTTATACCCCATCCGTTTCTGTGAACACTTAATGCAACACAATCATCTTTAATGAAATTAACTATCTACAAGCAAAAAGCAGTGTTTTGCTTTTGCTCATTATGCCAGTGTGTCTGTCTCTGCATGTGTTTGGTTGTGTGTCTGCGTGTTAATTCGGAGCCATTAGGCTGGAAGGAAACACTTTCCCCTCTGAGTGTATTTTAAGGATTAAGATAAACAGACTTTAACAAGGTGCCATTATCGCTTCCGCACACTCTCTCTCTCCTGTACATCGCAAAAAGGTTGTCTATGCAGGTGGATACAGTCAAGATGGATACAAAAAAACTGTTCAATAAACAAGTGTGTTTAGTGAGCTTCATTCCCTAAAGACTAAAATGTTTCCCTGAAGTTTGCACCACAAATGTGATTATTAGGCACATCAGAGAACATAAGGTGTCTTTATTTCTGTTGTATCAGTCTAACTGATATCCCAACACCAGAAATTGTGTAAGGGGTCATTAAAAAGGTTTATAAATGTATGTATTGACTTACAAAGACTGGTAAATCACAAACATGTCCGGCTGTCTTCAGATTGCAGGAAATTACCAGCCACCTGTGCCCTCATATAACCCATGGTACCAATTACATTTGACTTAAATCCTGAGATAAACGCTGCTATACAGTCTCAAGAGGGCAGAATTACAGCAAATATGAAAATGTCCCAATGAAATTATCATTAAGGCAGGTTGCGGTTTGGGTCTAATTGAGGTCAGTCTAAACGTAACGACGTGTTCAATAATGACCTTCTCCGCTCACGAATGCGACACAAAGACTGTTTGCGGCAGCTGTCCGCGTGTCCGATACGTTCAATTGACCTCGCGATCAGAACAGGTAGAGAGGAGAAAGAGAGAAAGAGGAGCGTTTTATACTTGAAGTGGCTGCTGGTGTTGACGCCAGGCAATTACGCACAATCAGTCCGCGAGCTGCAGACCTGCTCCCCTGTACAATGGAGCCTCGCGCTCAGTGGAACCTGGGGGTGAGGCCCGCGCGCTGCTCAAGTGCGTGCAGCTGCATGCGCTCCAGAGAAAAGCTCACTTCCACCGCAATTAGCTTCTCATTTCAGTTTGACAATGCAAAACTGCTTTATTATCAGCTCCTCTGGCAGTCGTTTCGGTTTTAAAAAAGAAAAATCGTCGTCCATTTTTGGAGGTTATTATTTATCGGTGTCTGAAGTGGGTCTGAGAAGTTATTTGCTCCTAATTGTCAGGCTTATCTTGGTTTACCCGAGACTTGAATGGCACTTCACTGTCGCAGCCTCATACACAAAATGACCTGTGGTTTAATTATGCAGGCAACTGCTTCTATAGTTTTGATTTAAACGCTTTACCTTTACACCTCAATCTGCGTTTGTTTCTTATGTAATCGTAGGTCAAACGTTTAAAAAAAACAATTAAGCTGGTATGACTCCAGGCCTTGTTTCCAATAGTTTTAACATAATCCTCCATTTGAAATTAAATCTTTCCAACAGATGACTCCGAGCATGAGTGGATTCTGCGGACTTGTCGGAAAGCTTGGGATGAGGCTGTCGGTGTTGATCCTGAAAACTCTGTCGCTTTCTGAAGAGACCGGAGACTTCTGTAGTCCATTTTTAGAACATCAGATGTTTTTTGTGTCTTGTAACATAACTCTGACAAATAAAGCGTGTTTTTGTTATTTCTATTTTCTTATGTTTAATTCGATTGTGTGTGTGATTTTAAAAATAAAAGGATAGATTAGCAGACCAATAGAACCAAATCAACATATTCCTATGTGTATATGCTAATGTGCAGATAACATTGACAGGAGTCATTTAGCTTTAGCAGATATGTTGGGCTATGAAGGCCACAAATCCTCCACAATTTCACAAGGAAAGTTGAAAAAGCCTCAATAAATCAAAAATAATTAAACATAAATTCTTCTAAGGGTAGCAGTGCTTTGCACAAATATAATATTTCCCACAATGCACCATTCTTGCTTCGTTGAATATACACATTTACAAATACCACACACACACACACACACACACACACACACACACACACACACACACACACACACACACACACACACACACACACACACACACACACACACACACACACACACACACACACACACACACACACACACACAGGGATGTAAACAACTATCACACAATTCAAGCAAATACACACCCCAATGGATAAACATCCTGCATAAAGAACATAGAAAAAGTGTTGTTCCACATGTCCTTTGCTTTGTGCCACACGTGTTGTTTAGGAAAATAAAAGTGAATTATTGCCTGGTTAATTTACCCTTACAAATGATCCAAATCCACAAAGAAAATATCACATTCTATTTTATTGCATTTAAGTACACAAAACATTAATGATGCACAGTCTATCAAATAAACTTTTTGTTTGATTTCATTTCTTGTTTTTTTAACAAAAACCAAATAATTTCAGAGGGAAAAGTGCTTTACAGGGATTTACCATCTCAATAAATACAAGGACATTGAGGTCTTGTTGGATCCTGTTCTTCACACAATGGCCATGGCACTAAATACAGATGCACACTCTTCACCCCTGCCAACACACACACACACACACACACACACACACACACACACACACACACACACACACACACACACACACACACACACACACACACACACACACACACACACACACACACACACGTATGTATGTACAACCCCAGTCTGCTTCATATTTTCCATATTGTACCAAAACACCAACACTTCCCTCTTTGTGCCAAAGACACACAGACAGAGAACATATAAATTAGTGACAATACACATGTTTGGAAATATGAAAATATGTAACTTGTAACAGAATTTGTAGCAATGTGTAGCTCATCTCAGTCTTCCATTTGTTTCCCTTTCAGTTTAAAGAGATGTAGCAGGATTATCGTGGCCCAAATTCTGTTAGCTTCTAATGTCACAGCCATAATTTAAAAACACACAAGCCCAGAAAGTGTGCTTTGTGGTTTACTTCCAAATTGACACATTCAAGATGCACATTTTCCACCAGTACAAGATTTTAAATCTTCTTAATTTTTTGATATGAAGTAGAGGCTTAGATTTAATTAGCTGGTTCAATGCTGCAGAATTTCTTTAAATTATGGAAAAGATAAGGCACACAATGTCAAAGATTAACCTAATTTCATTGGAAAATCGACCAAAAATGTAACATAGGGAGTATTTTTGAGATGTCATAAGGTCCCTTCCTAAAGAAAATATTTCAACAGTCATATTTATTTCTTTACATTTAGGTTTCCTTCATGTTTGCTTAGAGAGAAAAGATCAGTCTTACCTCTGGTGTGGTCTACTGAGTGTGTCGGGCCTTTAGGCCACAAAGACAGTTCCCCTCAAGTTCCCTCTCTTTGTTTATCTTCAGTACTCTGACAGCGCTCAAAAAGCTTCACTCCCCTTTCAGTTTCATCCCTTTTAAAAAAAAGGATGGGTGGGTAGAGTGGAGGATGCTGTACATTTGAAGCAAAATGGCTCCTTAAGGTGGTGTAAAATACCGTCACTGAGTTCCTGCTAATGATAAATGCTTCTGAGGCTGTGAGTGGCTGCAGGTGGATATTCCTGTCCTCAGAAATAAAAACCCATAATGATGGACGTATCTTGAGCTTTTCCTCGTTCTTCCTTTTCTTTCCATATGTCCGAGTGGGCAGGGCTCCTGTAAGATAAGTCTTTTCTCCAAACTGATGACTGCATGACCCCCCCGGTCAGGTCTACAGACGTCAGTGATGGGAGATCAAGGGTTCAGATCCGGAGGTTTAGGGGTCAAAAGGGTCATAGTGGTGGAGTGCTAGCGGCTGAGGGGGAGCTGGGGCAGCGACATGGCCTGATGAGGGAGACCTTGAGAAGTCAGCATTGAGAAGGGATGACCTGAAGAGCACACAAAAGAAATAAGGATTTAGGTGAAAATATAAAAAAGGCTAAAACGTGTATTTGCATAATTATTGCATTGAAGTAAACTGTGACTCACTGTCGATATACCCGTGAAGGGCCACCATGCGCGCCCGCTCAGGACTGCCGAAGGGGGAGTAATGCAGCTCATCGGGCAGGGACGAGGGTATCCTGGACTGGAGGTGACCTTGGGGAACCCCACTGTGTTGGGGTGTGTGCTTTTTGTGTCTTGCTCTGCAGTTTTGAAACCACACCTATGAAGACGCAATGTAACCAGACATCATGATGCTATATTCTTAATATCAAACATGTTGATTTATTTCAAAAGCAGACAAAACATTGAAAATACCTAAATCAGTATGAATATGCATACCTGAACATAATTAAACATCATTTGACCTTTTACTATGTTTTTCTGTAAATTAAGTATTATGTGTTTGAATGTTTCAAAAGTATGCTATTTCACTATGTGCCATAGCATACATAGATTCATTAATACTAGAGAAAGTGTATTTCTGTGTACTGACCTGTATCACTCTCCTGCTGAGGCCTGTCATGTCGGCTAGTTTCTGTAGCGTCTGGGCGTCTGGATTGTTGTCCTGGGCAAACTGAGCCTGCATTATCTGCATATTGAGGCAAAAATGTAACATGAAATTAAGAAAAGGCTGCTGAAATCCAATCATTACACATTGTATTACATTTTTTGGTCAAATAAAGAGTGCAGCATATTCACAAAATAAGTGTGTGTCTGACCTGTAGCTGTTCTGCAGTGAACGATGTCCGTGCCCTCTTGGCCGGTTTGGGCTGACTGTCTTGTTCTGTTGGAACTGCTCCTTCTAATGTGATACCATTGCCTGAAAAACACAATAACAGAAATATGACATGACAGTCAAAAGTGTTGAATAACATTTTAAAATGACCATGATTGTCCCAGGAGGCCCATTTGAACAAGAGGACTTGGACACTAAATCATATTTGGACTTTATCCTCAGTTGGGAGCCAAAATTGAGGTTTTTGAGCTCTTGTAACACGACCACTGAGAAATGAGTAAGAAGCAGGCCAGACACATTAAATCATCAATGATTTAAGAAATAATTAATTGTACAAAGGTGAATCATACAGTCATTATGTTGCTCATAAATTCAGCAGACCTCAGTTTTGGGACTCTGGAGCAAAAATCTGGGCAGCCACAGAGAAGCATTTGACTCACCACTCTCAGCCGCTCGTTTGAGGTTCTCCACCATGGTGTCGTAGTGGCTCCTACACAGGACCTTATCTTCCACCAAGCCAAACTCCTCTCCCGTAGACAACTGCCTCTTACACGAGAAGCACGCAAAACATGCCAAGTGGTATGCGTTCCCTCTTGCACGGCGCACCCAGTCGCTGGCGAATATCTGCCTCCCACAGCGGGCACACTTAGTACCAAACCTACTGTGAGGGACAGAAAAAGAGAGCCGAGGTAGAGGAGGAGAGACAGAATGAGGAATTAGTGCTTCATTGACGGGGTAAAAGCAACATTTCAGTACAGAAAGTGGTCAAATATGTTTTAAACCTAATCTCAAAGCCAATACCATATAGCACACACATTGTTAAACAAACTAAATTAAACATGCACAGACGTCCTTTTCTTTGAGAACATGTTGAGAGAGTAGGAAATGTGTGTTTTGAAACTTGGAGTTTTGGCAGAACTCGAAGGGTTTAAGAAAGAAACCTTGGAGAAGGATGTGGCCTTCTGAAAAAAAAAAAACCTGACTGCGGCTGGAAGCTGAGCCTTGAATGCAAACAAACCAACACCTGCAATTTCCTGGCTGATGCATGAAGACCCTGACATGTACCCAAGCGCACACACATACACACGCGCACACACACACACACACACACACACACACACACACACACACACACACACCCACACACACACACACACAAGGGAACAAACCAGGGTGGTTTTACACACATGACACACATGAAGAAAGACTTGGATGACATCACTCTAGATCGCCCCGTTGTAACTGATAGCAACAGTGAGGTCAGGCGGCATATAAACCTAAACCACCTGACTTACTGTTCTGAATGGGTGGGTGGATGAAAGATAAATGGACAGAAAATTATGGAAAGAGAGAGGCTGGGCAGGGAACGGGTTAGCGGACGTACATTTGTTAAGTCAGCAAACTCTTTAAGACAATTCCTGATGACCTCAAAACAAGATGTCTGAAATAACTACGCTCTTTCATTGAAAAATATCAATATGTATAAATCCAATTGAGGACTGAATGAGCCAAACAGTGAAAGAGCCTAAGCACAGAGTGAAAAGTAAATACTTTTTTTTATTTAATAAGTACCATAATATTCACAATATTTCAGAGAGAGAAGTGTGCATTAGTCCACCTCACAATATGTTGTGACTATCCTGCCCTCTCTGTTGTCCCAATCTCATTTCATCAAGTCCATTTCTTGCAAACATATCACAAAAATAACTAAGAATGTGTTGACGGGGACTGTTTTTAGTGGCAGATTTACACACATTTGTGAATATTTACAGAAACAGGACGGTGTATATTAGAAAGACAAAAAATACACAGCAGTGCCCATGTTCACCATGTCATGACACTAAGTGAAAAAGTGTGGCTCATTAATGTGTTTCTGTTAACATTTTAGTACAACAATGGAGGTCTGTGACAGAGAAGAATCAGATATTTCATCAGACATAGACTATGGTTACATGGACTTTGGTTTTGACTTTGAATGGGATTTGATGATAATACAAAAATGTATAGCACATAACCAGCCTTCTCCTTTAACTGGAATATGGCTGACTGAGCAGCTGGCACTGTGGGGTTATCCAAAAAAACATTCACACTATACAGATTTTCCTGTTTTACACCAGAATGAAAATACATTAAGCTGCTCATTGTGGGTCTAATGGGTATAAAACGCTGTACTTTGAGATGGTTGTAGTGAGGTTAAGAGGCATTGTTAGGGTCAGCAGCTGCCAATTCTGGTGAAGGAGGCAGGATTCTTTAAGCAGCCTGACAGAAAGTGCTGTCCCAAGGGTAAAACTGGGAGCAAAAAGCATAGCGGCCAACTGGCTCTAGCTCAAATTAGAAACATTTCCATATTGATGGGATTGTTCTGTAAAAGAGGCATTGACACATATATAAAGAGCTGATGCCCGACTCGACATTTTAACTTATACACTTAGCTATTTCTTCTTTGCGCTGCCTCTTTACAGCAAAATACAAAGGGCCGAGATAAAGAGGAAACTCATACAAGCCCAACATGAGGCAAATTCAAAGAGCTGTCAATCGTGGATAGGTATGAAGGAGCTGGTGAGGGCATGATGAAAAGAATAGACATGGAGAGAGGAAATAAGTGGCTGAGGGAAATAGCAAAGTAAAGAGCGTCAATGGCGGAGAGAGAGCAGGGGGACAGAGAGCAGGAGGGTTGCCAAGTGAGTGGGTTTGGCAACGTATCAGTGCACTCAAGTCCACTCTATCTGGGATGAAAGCATACTATAACCCTGACATCTCGAAAACTCGTACCCCTCATCATGTATATGAGCTTTTTGGCCAGAAGTTTCATTTTCTCTGCATGTAGTATGGTAGCGAATATGTAAAGGTCATCGTTAAACGCCAAAAAGAGCATCTGCAGTATACCAGGCCTGGCATTCCTCATAACAAACAAATTTATTTCAGCATTAAAAAGCAGTAAGTCTTTGCAGTGACCTTGAAATAAAATTAGCTCCCTCACCACTTACAAGGAGCTTAAATTGTCACAGATATGTCCAACTTAACCAAAAAACCCTCTTATAACCCAATAAAGCCATTCCGGAGACAAATGGTTTCCATGGCTTACTGCGCTGTGTGTGCGTACTATTTCAGATTGTTATAGAGAATTCCTGGCCGTTTCTACAGTAAAAGAGGAAAAACATTGTGGAACATTGGGTCTAATCTAGCATGACAGCTTGTCAGTTTCATGCTCCGAGACAGAACCCAGAAAAGCTGCAAATCATCCCTTGTTTTAACCCCCTCCTCCTCCTCCCTCTCCATCTTCATCTCCTCCCACTACTCCATCTCTTTTTTTGTATCACGTTTTGTATTTGCACCAAAAACCTGGTGTTTATTTTGGAATGATGTCAATCCCCATGGCCCCCCAGTATCACAAGAGGGAAAATCCTGCGCTACAAAACTGCCTATCCCCTCAGACGTCTCCTATTTGCTCCCCTTCTTTGGTCGAATCTTTACTTTTCCTTAACAGTAATTCACCTGCTGCTGAAAGAGTGGCTTGAGGAGGTACACGTTTTTTGGATTATTTCTGATATGCCATGAGAATACTCTAATCTCTATTAGATTTGTCCTGAGAGAGTTTCACGATGCAAGGTTTCGTGTTAGGCCTTTGCATGGAAATCTAAGATTGGGAAGTGATTTAAATGATTCACTGACAATACAATTTGACATGATATCCGGCTTTAACATATTAACCCTGCACAAGAGAAACCTTGGCATTGTTTAATTCTCTATTTTTCGACACTGCAGTAACTGTGAACACTCAGTTTTCTTTGTAATCTGTTTCACAAAAGAAGAATTTAGTTCCTAGCTGTAAACGAGCAGTTTTTATTTAAACGTGTAGCATTGTGTGGCAGATGTTTAATTATAATTTAAATTAATTCAGTTCTTAGAAAAACTCATATCCCTCCCTTTGTACTGGTTACTCGCCTTTGTTGCTATGGAGACGCAATCAGCTAACTAAAGGTGGGATGATGAATAATAATAATTACAATACACACACACACACACACACACACACACACACACACACACACACACACACACACACACACACACACACACACACACACACACACACACACACACACACACACACACACACACACACACACACACACACACACACACACACACACACACACAGGAAGAGTCACATGTACAAGTGCATATCACCCAGAAAGTTCCCTACATACATTGACTCTGGTTACACTGTCAGTATCCCAGGGTGCCCCTGATTAGTGCGCCAATGCAACTTCCTGTGTGGCCTGCAGCTCACGGACCAGGATGATGTTACTACAGAGCGAGGGGAGGGGGGTCAAAGTAGGCTGATAAAGAAATGGTGTGCGTGCGTGTGTAGTTGTGCGTGTGCGTGAGGGAGCCCCTGAGGCCTGACATGGCTTTGAGAGGCGCAACGTGGGCTCTGTCCGGCACACACACACACACACACACACACACACACACACACACACACACACACACACACACACACACACACACACACACACACACACACACACACACACACACACACACACACACACTAGTATATGGAGGGAAACCCACTCTGATTTCCTGCTATTACGCCCCATTAAAGGAGCTGTCAGTCCAAAGCCAGATGAGAGGCTGACACAGATGAGGGAATATCTTCAGAGGTTTGAACCCAGCCCAGAGGATCTGGGCCCGCGGTCGTGTTTAGCCTAGTTTAAATCTGGCCTAAATCCAGATTAAAGTTTATATTTTCAGAGGTAACTTTTTTGTACGGGGTTTCTACAAAGTTCCTCACAATATTGATACGAAAACAGTTTGATCCTAAGGACATCTAGACCATCAAATTAAATATTATTACATTACTTCTTATTCTCATTTTAAGAGTCACTCTACAGAGCAGATAGTGTGCAGTTATTCCATAGATATGAATGAAAATGTGTGTGATTCTGTCATATGACCTAATGGACCGTATAAAAACGAACAAATACAACAAACAAATCTAGTTGTACGTCTAGGGGATTCTGAGTTTATTATGTACGAAATACAGTATGCATAAAGAAGTGCAGTCTTTATTATTTATTCAAATAGGGGAAATGAATGGCTTTACAGAGAGAAGTAAACCCTGGAAGTTATCATATTTAAAAAGATTCTGGTCTTTCAATCAAAAGTGTTTGGCTTTGTTGCCTACAGTAGTAACGGCTAAAGCTGAAATTCCAAAGGTTATGACACTAAGACTGGCAGCTATGAGTTTGAATGTGAAGCTATTTGGGTTTAGGTTTAAAAAAAAATTCTTTATTAAAAAGGAAAACAGACCCATAATTTTAGCTGTTGCAGGAAACTGTCCACACCCATTCTTTCAAAAATTGATATAACAGAATGCCTGTATGCAATCATTTAGAAATTCATAATAAAACGTGTCAAAACGAGTGTAGAAACATGTATTGCTTCTATATTTAGGCACATGTTTGAATCACAATGATTGTATATATCATATAATTACAGGGTACGATTTATCTGATGAGTAGCCAACATGTAACCCGGTGACAACCACATCTACACCACTCATTACCGTTTTCTAATGCTCTGACATATTTTAAATACTGGCTCAGAGTCCACAACGCAGGGTTTAGGGCGAGAAGGGTGCAGGAACATTTAAATGGAGACGGGTCAGGTAAAATATTATGATGTGGCCGAGCAAACACAAAAATCTCCATTTCATGAAGGAATTAGCTAAATGAGTGGCAGCTGCTGGACATGCATAAATAAACAGAGATCTCTATGTTTACTGTGTGTAAAGTGTGTCTTTGGCGTTATCAAAGCAGCCAATGTGTACAGTGCATTCTTGCTATCACATAAATGTTCCACCTTCATGTTTTCATTTGAAGGTTTGTACACATATCTGTTTTAGAGTGTGTGTGTTTTTAGTTTGGAGAGGAGTCACATTCAGAACAGAAACATGCTGACCAGGCACTCGGGGAGGTGTAATTGCTGATCTGGAGGCCTGAGGGTCTGGGATGGAGGACAACTAATTGCTGGTGATTATAAACCTCAGAGCGGTGGCTTGGTGTCATGTTCCGATCAGACATACACCAAAGCTCACTCCAAGCAGGCACACATGTGCGCACACACACGAACAATGCATATGTGCCCATACATATCCACCAGCTTCAGGCTATAGAACTGAATTGATATGGCTTTTGCTGGTCTGAACCACATTTGACCTCAGATACCACCACTGACAGCCTTACACAGGCACACATAAAATCCACACACTTGGATAGAAAGTGAATACAAAATCTATGTAGGCTATGTTTTGATTGGCTGAAGAACCCATTGCATTATTAACCCCTCAATGAGTGTGTATCTGTCTCAGTGTCTCGTTTTGTTATAATGCCTTTCAATATTGCATGGCAATGTATTTATTTTTTAAAGAGTGACATCAATCGTTTATGATATGAGTAATAAACATGTGAAACATTTGTAAAATAAGTATTTATTGTAGCTTAAAAACAGAATGTATTTTATTAATGAGGTTTAGTTTTATTTGCTGTTCGGTTCTCTTAAATGTAGCCTATTACAACGATATGATATAGTTTATTATCATAATACAGTTTTAATTTGATGATAATTGGTCATGAATCAGTAGAATAAAAAAGGCCTCCTCTGTTGTATATTTTCGTTGCACATAACGGTTTGTGTGCCAATAGGGACTCAGATAGCTGCAAAACCCAAGTGCCTTTCCAGCGATTTTTGCTATTTTCCTGTACCCCTACACCCGTTAACGTTGTGTTGATAGGTTAAAGACTCCGGTAACTCCTGCGCGCGTGCTGCTGGATACTTGAATTTATTGAGCGCCGGAAAAATTACAAAATGTGGTGGAAGTTAACGGGTTAATGGCAAGACTGATTTGGAATGGTCCGATAAAAACATCTGACAATAAATAATGTGCAATATTAAATCTGACCTGAGCCATAAAGGCATAGAAGTTGATAAAACGTGGTCCAAAAAAACAACCTCACCAAAAATCTAAAAAACCTCTAAAAAACGCATACAACTCCCTCTTACGCGCAGACATTTCCACACTCGTTCTAGTAGGTCAGATATGTTTTATTTTTGTCGCTGCTGGAAACTTTTTGTTATGGATAGCCAAAACAAAACTGTGGATCTTTCAGCTACACTTTTATTTTGTTACACACTTTGAGACGTTTTTGTAAAGGTCTTTCAAGAACACATGAGGCAACCCGCATCCATCTCAAATGAAGAGTGTGAGTGTGTGTGAGAGAGAAAGAGAGGAAGGGGGGTATGTTGGCAGAGTAGAGTAGACGTGGTATTTTGAAAACACGGTCATAAACTTACCCTACCTGAAATAATCCATTTTACAGAAGATCTCTTTGTTTTTGATGTAGCAGCTGCTGTGCTGACGTAGCGACGTCCTGCAGACAGAACATTCGAGACAGCGCACGTGCCATATGAGGTTGTTCACCTGCAGAGAGACAACGTGCATGTCAAACACACACTGATGATGGATCCAAGCGTTAAGGACGCACAGGGTGTCTCTGGTGCTGAGTTTCTTCATAATATACGACAAAAGAAAATCATCAACACTGTATAATGTCTAATTAGCATATATTTAGTCAAGATATTATCACAAAAGTTGCATATCTTAAAGTGATGCACAATTATGAGTTTAGAGATGGCACAATATATTTAAATATTCAATGTCTAATTAAGCATATACTCAAGATATTATTACCTTGGAAATATCACGAAAGTTGCATATCTTACAGTGATGCATAATTATGAGTTTAGTGATGGCACAATATATTTAAATATTCAATGTTAGTATTGCTTAGATCATATTTTACTTTCTTGTGTTTTCTGATATAGCAACACAGTATTTTGTTGGTGTTTTGCTTAAAAATAACATGTTAAAGGACAATATTAATTTTTACTAAAACGCTGGCAAATATATTCTGCTGAAATGCAATCTTAATAATTTCTAAATATCGAACCCAGAACATGCTGGTTAGGCCCGAGATAATTCTTTCTGGCACTGGGTGTAATATTTTCGTTCAAGAGCAATTATGAACGCCTTTTAGCAAAATTAAGAAAAAATAATACTTGCCAGGCGTTGAAAACAAGTGACCAATTTGTAAATGACGACTGAAAAATGATTGAAATCATTTTTTAAAGTTTTACAAATTGCGAAGCCATTTATGTCAACAGAGCTGCCCTTTTAATATGTTTCAAAATATTATCTAAAATGAGCCCGATATTTTTGGCGAGAGAGATCATAAAGCCTGTCCCATAATATGATGTTCGAAAGATTCTAAATTCAATTCTGAAATGCAATAATATTAATTCTAGAACTTAATTGTATTATATTATAATATTGTTATTTTTTTATGTCATCTACAATATATACGTGTGTAAGCATTTAATTAAAGCAAACATATTTATTTACAGGCCTACTTTTAATTACAGCACATCGTCCAGTTGGTAAATAGCGCAGCAATGCAGCATGCATGATAATTTACACAAGATAAAGGCTGCTAATCATTTTAGAAGAATGCTGATATAATTCAGTTGTATCCTATTATAGGAGATCACAAATTATTATATCCCATAATTATTCAAAATAGTTTGCAAAAATATTTTTCATGTGTGTATTTCAGTTTGTATTAATACATTGAAAACAATTATTATAGATGATATCATATAGGCCTGGACTTCGACATAACAACAGAAGTTATCTCACACTTCCTGACAAACACACCCATTTGCGCGCGAGTGAGGAATGTTTTGGAATGGAAGCACGCGGGCGCACGCGACTAGACAGGGTTGCAGGAAAAAAATCAAAACATCCCTGTTGAATCTGCTAAAACCCCGTGTATCACTTTTTGATAACAAATAAATAAATACATTGCAGATAACAGCAGTTAAATTTGGATGTAATATTTAAATGTGTATGCATTTCACGTATATATTTTACCTTTAACAATATGATAACAAAGTGTTTCGTTAAGCCATAAATAAGGCTATATTGGGACACGTTTCTGTGTTTTTTGTTTGGGATATATGTAGCCTATCTGTACCTACTTTTTATTTAGTGTAATTATTCTTATTAAAATAATAAAGTAAGGACTCCTAACGTTGTAGCCTATATGGCCTTCTGTTAATTCCAGGCCTATCAGTGCAAAAATACAGCAGGCCTGTCCAAAACAAAACAGGACACCAAATGTTTGCTAATGCCATCGTAAGAAATACAATGCTAAACAAATAAACAAGACGAGAATATATTAATTGTTGGGACCACACATCGCGTCGGCCTGTTTAAATCTAAAGACTTAAGGTCAGCCTCTCACCTTCAGCATGTATCTGTCCAGGATCTCCTGACCGCAGCTGGCGCAAACGTTCTTCCCGTCTGACGGCACCGAGCTGGCGGTGGAGATCGGCGAGCACACTGAAGGGCTGGAGGGGCTGCTGGGTGGGGAGTGGGTTTCCTCCGGCTCCATGTTGGACCGCTGGGACTCTCCGTCCGAGTGAGACTGCAAGAGGGCATCAGCACAGCTCAGTAACACACACACAGTCATCCCCACAGGCTGTTTGCAGTCAAAATGCAGTCGATATCAATCAATGCGCGTAGGCTATATCAGAAATGTAAAATATAATGAATCCTATCTTCAACGTGCAGCGGATGCACCCAGACCAAGGTGTCACCAATGTGCAATAAGCGCACCAAGTGACATTTTAAAAGCATTAATAGGCAATAAAGCTCTCACCATTGGCGCGTGATTAGAGTCCACACTGCAGCGCGAGGCTCCCGGTGTACTTTGATGCTCGGTGGCGATCACCTATAAGACAACGTTCAGTAAACGGGAAGTCTTCATCACTTTAACGGTCTCATCCTCAGCTGGGAAATCCTCGGGAGACATTTGCACACAGGCACAGCTCTTCAGGGCTAGTCCTATATAAAGTGGTCCTGACAATAAACCCCGGTTAAAATAGTTAAAAGGGCCCCCGCAACAAAAGGCACATTTTAATGAAGCTATTTCAATTTGGATTGATTTTTCCCTGCCCTTAACCCGTGCCTCTCAGAATAATAGTATTTTCTTCGCAATCCAGGACACGAAGAGTGGAGGGGGAAAAAACTACCTGTAATTACAAATAGCTTGAAACGCTCTGGATAAGAGGGACCCGGAGTGTCAATTTCAACTGTCAATCAGAGAAAGGCAACGGGTCACCCAAAGAATTGCAAATTTGATTTTTAATGGCTGTAATTAAAATCCAATTCTTCTCAGGCGAATTGGCACCGCTCGAGAGGCTCGCGGACCGCAAATCACGCTATTCATAACAGAGAGGCGCGTGCCTCTTCACAGCGGCTGGCGCGTGCAGCTGATCTCAGTACACAAGCAGTGATTCTTATGACATCACAGAGAGACAAAACAAAACTAACGCACAATGCTGCGGGCTGCAAATAAACTGCATGCATTTGCAACAACAGATAGATCCACTGAGCAATGAGAAAATAAGAAGAAATTGTTTGGTGAATCAAAATGGTTTCATATTGAGGTTAGACCAAATATCGCTATTTTTAAGCCAGCACATACAAAGCTGATTTAGTCTAAACCAAACAGAAGGCCCACACTGCATTAGTGGGGTATCAATGAAACGTTTACGCACAAAGTTGGAGCTCAGTCGTGTCCTAAGTGTTAGTACCTGCTTCTTGGGAATTCCTTCGGACAAAATCTTGTTTCCCTCTGAAAGAGGGGACAAAAGTTCATTTTTCCAGTACATGAACCCCTGCAGTCTCACAGCGTACAGTGTATCCAAACTCGGCGCGTGGAATCAGGAGAAGGCTCGGCGATGGGCGTCAAAACTTGAACCATCCGTATGGGTTCGGGTGTAATGGGCGCACCGTGTTGTTTTTGACGCGAAATGCTCTGTGTCTGTGCGCGACGATCTGCCGCTGTCACACACTACTGAAGTTATGGAGCTTTGCAGAGGCGAGGAGTTGTTGGTGCTCCTCGGAGAGCCTTATTTAGAACAGAAATAGTTCCTTTCCCCGTTTCCCACTCTCTCCACTTTATCGAAGGAGTCTGGCTACAGGAAGTGAATGAAATGACGGGGCTGGCAGCTTTTACTCCAAGGCTTCATAGGTGCAGGGAGGCTGCAGGGCTGCTATAGTGGACGGCAGCGCAGAGAACGAGAGTGCAGTGAAAGTTTGTGCCGCTCTGGCTTGCCTTATAGTTAAAGAAGGGGGAGGGTGAGAAAGAGTTTCATATGCGTGAGAAGGGTGGACACACTTTGGAGCAGTTATGACAGAAACTTACTCAAACTCTGCTGTCGAATGTGTGATATCTCAGACATTTATAGCTGCTGCCAGAGGAAAAAATGTAAATTATAGTTATTCATATAATTGCCATTTACTTGCTACTGGACATATACAATGGCTGTATAGGTTGTAACGCAATAATTAACCGGAATACAGACCTTTTTATATACACAGCGTCTCCATATAAATATATATTCAGGCTTAGAATCTAAACTACAACACAAAAAATAATAATGATGCCTGAAAAATACATTAAAAAAATCCTAATTTACTTAAATCCCATGTTGCAAAATAATCATTATTTAATTAATTAGAGTGGTGTATTTAACTGCTTCAATGCTTATTATCATCATGATTCAAGGCTTAATTTTTTACATTAAAATATGTTTTCGTTATAACATTCATTTCAAATATTTAAATTGTGTACCATTAAAGTTAATGAGTACAATAATTAGCAAGGCAGAAAAACGAAAGTACTAAATGGCCTAATTTAAGGATTAACAAAAAGGGTTTTTACCCATGGGTTTATTGTGACACCATTGTTTAAGGATATATTATGGGCAGGCAGAAACAGATTTTTTACATGTTGTGAGAGTAGGGCTGAGGCAGAATAAACAAAAACTCACCAAGTGTTTTAACGAAGGGAAGCCTGGTGATTGCAGGATCCGTGTGATCAGCCCACACACAGCTTTACATCGACGCGTCAATCAGGCTGCTATCTACAAGGATCCAGCAATTATCTGTACATCTATAATGCAGAAATTATCCCATCAAAATAAACCAAGCCAAAAACAATTAAGAAATGTCTTCATCATTTCTGGGGAGAACTGGATTTGAAAGATGTAATCAATTGAAATTATAATTGAACGGATAGGCCTTTTATTGCAAACAGATAAAAACACACAATACAAAGAAAACGGTTGATCAGAAATTGCTGCAGGTTGATTTTACGTCAAGAGGTAGGATTTGATTTGTACGCTGCCATAAAATGATGCTCTCTTATCTCAACTTGTACAATTAATCGGCTGATTTCCATCCCTCTTGCAATGTTATTTATCCACAGAAGTTTTCATCTTAAACTTATTAAAAATGGTTCTGCAAATTTGGTTTGCAAATTCTTTCTTCTCACAAACTTAATTATGCTATATTTCGCCAACATATTGTGTCCATTTTTCTTTACCCTCTTTTCACCTTAAGGAGAATTGTAACACCTGATGGAAAATACAACTTGGACCTCAACAAAAGTTTGCTCCATGTAAACACAGAAATCCATAACAAACGTCACATTTGAAAATACAAAATATTAAAACGGCACAATTTGATAGAATGCAAATTAACAAAACAGTCAGTATCCATCAGGTCAGGGGAAATCTGGGACTCTAAGCATAATGAACGCCATTAAGATCAGTTATTACAGAAAGCATTGGTACATTTGTCAGTACTCGTGGTAATCTCTACAATGTTTTTTTATTTCTGTCATAGTCCTGAACTGCATTTTTTAAAACCATGCTGGATTAATGGTTTAAAAATTGTAGTCCACAAAAGGTTCTCATTAATGAGATGCAGATGTTTTCCTCCCAAATTCCTTACAAAAACAATTGGACTATTCCAGCAAAAGCATGTGGATGAGAGCATTGTAATGTTATTGACTAAACACTAAAATGGCATAAAACAACAGGCTGCAGATGTTATATTTATTAGCCTTTAATAGGAATATTAAAGGGAACTTCCAACACAAATCTACAGAAAAGAAACAAAGTCAGTAAAAAAGAGTTTGAATACAGTCTTACAAAATTGAAAAAAAAGCAAACTATTAGGAAAAGCGCAATGTCACACACAATACTGCAACACACCGCGTTGCTGAGTGGCTTACTATTCAAACTCCAAGGATACAAACCTGTTACAAATATTTGCATGTCTTCCTCTTCATTGAAGTCTTGATTAAAGAAAATTGTATTTCCCCTTTAAATAATCTCTCTGAAAGTAAAAACATGTCAAAACCAATAAGAGAATCAGCATTTAGACTCTTTTATAATAAGATCATTTTTCTTTTCTGGCAGCTCTGGGTCACATGACTCACAGCTGCTGATTCATATCTCTGCCAAAGCGAGAACGCAGACGTATAAGATCCCACCTGCACATCTGTCATGTATGGGGCATATGTTAAGAGTAAATAATAACTGTAAAATAACTGAAAACACTTTTGGTACTTGTCCGTGATTGCTGCGATTACTCCCAAAGAGTTCTTGGTTCTCAAAGTATTTTCAAAACCTTTCATAGGCTGTGTATAGTCTTTAGAGTATCTGGTGTGGAGTCAGTTTGTGTGTAGATGGGGGCTGAAGTGTGTCGACGGAGTGTGGGGCGGGGGATCTCCAGAATGAGTGGGATGGGTCATCTCCTAAACCTGCGGAAGGGCCTGCTCTGGTTGTTGTGTGATTTAGAGTAGGGCTCCCAGCGTTTCCTCTCTGGCGGTTTGTTGTAAACGTAGGCCGACGGGCCCGAGTAGTCATCCTCCGGATTCTCGTCCATCATCTGGAGCTTGGCCTCGATGGCACGGATCTTAGCACTCGTACTAGAGGTAAAACACAAAAATAGAAAAAAGAGGAGAGAGAGAGAGAGGAGATGTTAGCTGCGAGGCTGAGGGGAAAATACCAGAGCGGGAGCTGAGGGCCGGACTGAGTGGTGGACAGATCTTGGCTCTTGGCTGAGGGGAAAATGAGAGGAGGTATTAGCACTCCTAGGAGAGGGAGGGACAGATGCAGGGGGGGGGGGGGGGGGAGCACAAGCAAGAGATTACCAGTTGTGCTAAGAGATGGAGGAAAACTTGTATCTCAACGGTGGAACAGAATTTTGAGGAGCAAGAGAGAAAGATTACAGAGCAAGGGAGAAGAAGAGAGACCGAGGGAAGCAGGGTAAATAAAAAGGAGTCTAGAGGGAGGCATCAGGGGGGAAAGAGTGTTTATACTTCCTCTCCTGCGAAGTGAGGAGTGAGGGATTTTGAAGTTTACAATAGAACTGGAGTGTGGAGACTTTTTAAACGAGTATCTTTATAGCTGATAACTTGCTACACATATGGGATTGTCTCAGAGTTGATGCTATAAGCACAAGAGGCCATTAACAGACTTCAGTGCTTCATTTGACTGGCACACATGTTGATTCAATGTTTCAAGTGTTGGTCCGGTTGTCCTCAGATGAACTCAACTTGAAGTGCCATTTGTGGTGAAAGCAATAAGTTCTCCAATAATGATTTCAGGAACAAGCTTGAGTTTGTTCTGGTAGTCCCTAAAGTGACCAGAAACTACATCCACACTCAGCTGTCTAAATCGGAAAATGACGCTTTTTATGTTACAACGACATGAACACAGTTTGATGTCCTTCCAAGATGAAACACCAAAACAGAAAGTAAAATAGGTACATCTTTTCTTTCTTATGTTATTTTTATATAACATCTAGTAAGGATGTGGACAGACAGACCAGTTAGTCGTCAGATAAGCAAATTAAACCTCTGTTGTCTCCACCATGGTATTAGGTGTTTCACAATCAGATGGACAGTGAAGAAATTAACATATTTCTGCTTCTGCTGTTAGACAACTGGAC
Source organism: Pseudochaenichthys georgianus (assembly GCF_902827115.2). Taxonomy (NCBI): domain Eukaryota; kingdom Metazoa; phylum Chordata; class Actinopteri; order Perciformes; family Channichthyidae; genus Pseudochaenichthys; species Pseudochaenichthys georgianus. Next base: position 12,761,904 of record NC_047514.1, on the reverse strand, counting down.
AAAAGAAAGCTACTAGATCAATAAGCCCACAGTGATCAGTCCTTCTTTGATAGCTTTTTGTTGGAAAAGCAAAACACTGTGATTTAGTTGACTTACTCTGAGAAGAATTAAAAAAGGCAAACAACTTCAGAATAGCTAGGAACAAGGGTGTTAACTGTGTTTTGTACCAACCTGAGGTGGTTGGCACTTACGGGTCCATCGTCTGCCCCCCCGCTGCTCGATGGCTCCAGGCTCTGAGGCACGGTCTTGTCATTACGGAAACCTTCAAACCTCTGTTGACAAAACAAAATGTCCCACACAAACAGTGATGGAAACATGGAAGGACGGACAGATGGAGAGAGACAAAGGGGTAAAATAAGAGAAGAGCCTTACGCAGGGACACAGAGACGCATGGATAGTCGCAGCTAAACACAAAAACATTAAGTTACTGCATCACAAGTGATTTTAAAGATTAGGACTTCAAATGGATCATATAGTAATGTGTTTTCAGCACATTTGGGAACAGTCACACCTGGTTTTTAAATATTTTAGAGGAACAGTGCCACGTAATGAGTACAAAAGGAAAACATCCTGTAAACCAGACATTTACAAACCATCAGAGCTCCTAATAAACACTGACAGCCGTTCTCTGGAGGGCCAACTCCAGCTTCCTCCCAAAACATCAACATTATTAAAGTGAAGTATTGATTTTGTTTGTGTCTGCTCCAATAGACAGTAACCGAGAAGGACTGTGCGTCCAGCTCATAATCACACCCTGAGGCATGAGGGAGGATAAAGAGGGAGCAGCTGAAGAGCAAAAAGCAACGTCTGCACTCATTCCTTTCAAAAAACCACCTTCCAAACATCTCCACCAGCCAACACAGAACTCTTGAAACCTGTGAAGAAGAAAAAAAGACAAAAAAAAAAGACATGATGGGAGTGAGGAAACTGTGATGATTTTGATGAAGCAGCTGCAGCCATTTGATTAGAAGTCAGTTGGTGTGAGTATCATTTAAATCAGGTTACATAAATGCACCAAGGCACTCAAATATCTAACATATTGTTCATGAAATAAATAACACGTATGGCCAAGAATAGGTCGAAAACAATGGCCGCTCCATCAGCCAGGACCCTTCCCTTCCACATATTACTAAAGGCATGTAGATCAGGACATACTGAATCTGAACAACAGCCAACACGTAAGTAAATCGAGAATGAAGTTAAAAATACTTCTTGTTGTTCCAGTTGTGGCACTTGTATTTAATAACTTACAACAGACGCAGCTACTTCAGAATTGAAAGCTTGATTAAGGATTAAAATAAGTGTTTAATGTGTTTTTTAGAGGGTTAGAGGTGATGACAGTTTCACATACCATGAATATGACAAGCATAACACACAACTTTGCTAAACGGCTAAATGTCTACATATATATATCATTTGACATTAATGCATAAGGACACAGTTGTTTAACCGTTGGAGAAGTAGATTGTAAGAGAAATGGGTGTTTGAGATGAGTTTGGAAAAACACTTTCATCAACGTGAATTTGTCTTTTTCAAAGCTAAGTAATAAAGTCAAGATGTAAGACTGGAAATGACACATCAACTCCTAACGCAAGCTTTCTCCGACTCACTTATCCCTGTAATCCACCTCTGGGTTGGAAAGACAGGTACTAAAAACCATCTATCACGTTCAAGCCGGCCCCAAGTGGGGAAATTGCTCTAATCTTACATGCGTGTAACTTTTTATATCCCAAAGCAGCACAATCACAGATGGTGTCAGACAATGAGAGGATAGCTCTGATCTAGCTTGTGAATGCATATAATGGGATGAAATGAAGCATTCACCTTCATCAGCTGGGACAACGACCAGAAAAGGTTGGTCCACAGGGGAAAGCTTGACAGACACAAATCCCTTCGTGTGATGCACCGTTGCTAAAAACCTGGCTGATGTGCTTGCAGCATCATATTAACTATGTGTTGGATTTGAGCGTGCTTTAAAAGACCAAACACAGATTTTGACAACCGTGAACATCTTATGGCTGAGGAGTTGCTAATTAAAGTGTATCAACTCAAAATCTATACAAATGTGGTCCTTTATATTGAATCCGCATGCATAGTAGAAACGAACTGAGTCCACTTGCAGGTGTAAAGGAAGAACCTGCATAAAGTGTCCTCATCAGACACCATGAGTAAGGCAGTTGAATTTGTTTGTCACGATAAAACAGACTGAATGTAAATTTGTGATAATTTATTAACACAAAAATGATAGGTATGTAACAAAATAAATGACCCGCTAAAGTGACAAAGTTATAAAGAAGTTTTGATCAACTTTATCCTACTACGTGTTGTCTTAGAGGCGGCAGCATTGACCCTGACCTCCCCCTACTGAGTGTGTGTATGTGTGTGTGTGTGTGTGTGTGTGTGTGTGTGTGTGTGTGTGTGTGTGTGTGTGTGTGGGGCGTGATTCGTCTATATTCAGGATATCCCTTCACCCATTGCCAGTAGGCGTTCTATTGTTAAGACACAGCCATAGGTTGAGCTGGGATCGCACTGCTCTTCATAAACTGATACTGCAGTGGCAATGTCCAAATGTAAATAAACAGATACTTATTATCTTTTACTGCAACCCAGACTGAAACCCAGCATTCCTTTTGAAGAATTATTGGTTATTTATATCATATTTCCAGCGCTATATCCAAGTCTATGACAAAAAGCTGTTTTTTGTATTATTGTTCTTTTATCATAAAAGCTGACGATAGTCGTTTCTAATGCACACTAGGGTTGGGAACCGAAACTCGGTTCCAGATGAGAACCGATAAGAAAATGCCGGGTACCGGGTACCCATACAAAATACACAATTTCAGTTCTGCTTAAATGGTAAATGGACTGTACTTATATAGCGCTTTATCCAGTCTTTAAGACCCCTCAAAGCGCTTTACATACTACATGTCGTTCACCCATTCATACTGAGCAGTGTATGTTAGGACATGCACTAACATACATACACATTCACACACCGTTGGCCATGCCATCGGGAGCAACTCAGGGTTAAGTATCTTGCTCAAGGATACATCGACATGTTGACTGCACGGGCTGGGATCGAACCCACAACCTTCTGGTTGAAAGACGACTGCACTCCCTCGCAGCCACAGTCGCCCCAGCACTTAACGGTTTCTAAACGCGGTAGACCCTGTATTCCAGCGGGTCCGTCTGCTCCGCGGTGACCCGGTGGAATACAGGGCGGAGCTGGAGAATCACAGAACGGCCGGTCGTCAGCGGGCCGTTGGCGGCCAGCTCGGTACGCTGACGGCCGGCACCGCCCTTAATTTTTTTAAACGGCATTATGTAAATTGCGCTGACAGGCGACAGAATTCCACAGTTGCCCCGCAGCGAGGCTCCCCCCGCCCTCCCGTAGACAGTTCACGAGCTCAGTCACTTCACAACACCAAAGATGGGTCACGGTAAACGCTCTGAAGTGAGGCTCCACTACACTAAAAAAGAAAAAGACAAGGCACAGTGTAATGCCTGTGAATAGCTTGCCACAGGCATAGCTCAGTTAAAATAAAGCACAGCTATTGTGCAACACATTTGTATTGCATGTATATTTTTTATTTGTAACAATTTCAGTTAAAGCTTAAAAGAATAAAGATATTTTTGTTATCTAAACGTTTGACCTCTTTCTTTTACAATTTTGGAATCGAAACAGGGAATCGATAAGAACCGGAATCGATACATTTCAAACGATACCCATCCCTAATGCACACATACAATAATTTACTCTTCAGCCGCAGACACAGAAGTGCCTTACTGCATTGAGCCTTCAGGGTGTATAAGATTTTCAGTTAAATACAAAATAATTGAGTTTGACACTTACCCTCACCTGTGCATGTGCCCAGCGCACAACTAGCTTCTTAGACAAAGCTAGCTTCCCATTTAAACACTGGATGGCCCTCTCTGCCTCCTGCAGACAGACACACAGAGGAAAAGATGAAGGGGGAAAGGAAAGGAAGAATTTTTTCCCATTATGATTAAAAATCAGCCTTGATGACTGCACCCGAGTCCTTAAATAACTAGTCTTCACAATAGAGAGATGGCAATAATAGAGGATGATGATGATGTGCCACTCTGACTAACGAACCTGTGTGTGTCTCTGTGTGTGTTTGAGAAGCAGTGTGACAAAGGCAGTTGTGTCTAATCAAATGAATAAGTGGCTCTAATATAAATGATATTAATGAAGTACTGATTACTACACAAGTACTGCCTCAGTGTGTGTGAGCGTGTAAGATAAACACACATTTCCTCTGTATGTTGGGAGGGCTTTATATCCCACTGATGGACACTATCAGTGGAACGAGATGCTTATCACGTTCCCCAGGCTCACTCCAAAACAAATAAAGCCAGTGAAGCCAAGCGGCTCCTTCAAAGTGCTTTTTTTAGAGTAACGGTCCACTTCAGTTAGACACATATTCAGCTCCAGACTGCCAGGAGATGTCCAATAGCTTTCTCAGGACTTTGAGTAGGGGGATCATTATCACAATCGATAAAGGGAATTCCTTTTGATCAAATGTATTTGACTGAGTGGATTTGAGTGGATGTGCACATTTTAACAAAGAAAGAATATGTAACAACGTGTAAGTGAAGAACCTTGACACAAATATGCAAACTGACATAATCTAGTCAAAGTCTCACTTGCCTTATTCATTTGAGTAGACACACTGGTATATTGCCATACTATCATTACTGACTAATAGCAATTTTTATTGAAATGGAAAAAAAAAATGTTGTTCCTATGTATGAACTATGAAGCACACCGATTTTATAACAAACTCATAGTACAAACCATCAGTTTACAAAATGACATACTGCGGCAAAATGTTAATGATATAGTTTAGATCAAATAACGATTTTGCATGTACCTCTCTGGTGTTGAAGTTGACAAAGCAGTAGCCCCGTGGCTGTCCCTCCAAAGGCCCAGACTTATGAAACAGGAAGTCAAACTGCTTCACATGGCCAAACTTCTCCAACAATTTCACCAAGTGATACCTGCCAAGAGAAGAGTCACGTAAGAAATAGCAGAAAAGGTCAAAGAAAAACAGAACATAGGAAAGAGAGAACAAGCTTTTATTCAGTCAAATGACCTAGCCATAATGATCAACATAATGCACGTTATATATTTAAGCTAAACGCTATGAACCAGCTAACCACAGTACATCAGGTCTGCACTGTATTTGCCAGTCTGTGAATCTGTCAAGGGGCTAATGACAATGACAGCCTGTTCTCCCTGTCACCTTTTTAGCAGCAGGCCAGCTGGTGTGGCAGCGCAGTGACAGTAAATCTCTCATTGAGACAATGCTGAGGATACAGTAGCCGGACAATGAGGGAGTAAAAAAGAGGAAGCCTCAAATCCCTCCTGAGCACAGGCTCGGCACAAACAACATCCACTCACTGTGTGGGACCGCAGGCCTGCGAGTGAACATAGATGTTTTGTCATTGAAGAGCTATGCAGCGTGTGAGAGGACTCGGAGGTTCGTGTGGAACGGACCACTGGCAGCCATGGGAAAAATATTTCTTCAGACAGAAAGAGCAATGAGTTCAGGGCCACCTGTTCACTATATACACTGTCTTATACCCAAGTGCTATTGAATGGTTACAACGCTAGCTGAGCAGCATGTGCTTTAAAATAGCATTACTTGTCAAAGCTCTTGCACATCAATGATAGTTATAGGTGCAATATTCTTAATTTTGAGTCGGTAGAATAATGGATCGTCTGAGGCACATTCTTCCATCGGAAAGGCAACGCCAACTATTCTTTCCATTAACGTTTAATCTGACATTATGATAACCACAAGTTTTTTTATACTGATACAATATCAAAAACCCCAGCAAATGTCCAGACCAGAAAATGTCAGATAGGCTCAATAAATGCTTTAAATGGTTTATCAATCCTCAAAATTGTTGCTGATTAGGTTGAATTGATTAATCATGTAATTCTGGTGTCTCTGACTGGGCAAACACTTCTAGCAGAAACAGTTCTTTAGAAAGCACACAGCACCTTCCTGGTTGATTAGTCATTCAAACGCCTTCGTCATGTTCTTGAGGTAACGAGAACTACTGGAGAGAAAAAAATCCTATAACTTGGTTGTTCGTTGGCAGAATCTGTTTATCAAATTGTATATGTATCACTTGCCTAATTTAGTAAATATGACTGATGGAGACAGTTAGTTTTGACACACATGATCATTCACTTAAGACATTTTGAACCCAGGTGCTTTCACTGACTGTGATGGCTCTGTATCCCTGCAGGGGATGACAGTGTGACAGTGACCCGGAGAATACTAGGACCCGGAGACTGAATTAGCTGTGATCAATTTGAACCTGTGCTTTTCCTACAGCCAAATAGCAACATGACAGAGAGAAAAAAAAGGGCACATGACAAACAAACAAAATAAATCATTGAACACCTATTTTTTTATTTATTTTGGTGCCTTTAACTTATGTAACTGTCCAGGTCTCACAGTGACCCCGGTTGGAGTGGAACTGATGCTCGAGCCTATTATTGTTTAGTCGTTTGTTATTTGTATTGCTGGAGGGTGGTTTGTTTGTTTTTCTGCGTGTGTGTGTGCAATTATGTGTATGACTGGGACTCAACGTGAGATACAGAGGGTGAACTGTGCGCTCAGCTACAGGTTGTTCTAATTTCCCCCCCTCCCTTTATGACTCCCTAGAGGGCTCTAGGCAAAAGAGAATTTCTGCTTTTCCCAGACAACACCCTCCAAGCGTCCTTCAGCAGTAGTAATGTACATATAAATCCAAGTTTAGAATATTACTTATAAAACTTTTTTGCATTTTTACACTCAAATAATTGTAATAATAATAATCCTTTGCACCTCTGGATCTCTGAAACACTGATTAGGAAAAAAGAGAGGCATTCATTTAAGTTGAATGCAATGTTGTGATACAATACATACTGTCTTTCAAAAAAGCTACATAATGCAATGTTTGTACATATGTGTTAATATGTGACAGATCTGAGGGCTTACACTCGAAGAACACTTTTGGATGCTCACGAGCTGAACCACAATGGACCGCTCCTCCTGGGGGCTGTTAAAACCACCGGAGGAAGAGGAGGAGAGGGGGAGGAAAGGGAGGGAAAGGTGGGGAGAGTAAAGTTCACAGAGGGGATGTTGACGGCAGGGTGAAAGGTGGAGGAAGAGGAGGAAAAGCCAAAAGAAGAGAGGAGCTGAGGAGCCAGGTAGGAGGTAAGAAGCAAAGAAAAGAAAGGACGGACAAGGGGTGAGTGAGTCCAGTCCAGAAAAAGATAAGGGCAAAAGGTTCAGTCCAGAAAAGAGCAACTCAGCGGGTAAAAAGTTAAGACAGGACGAGGATGGGGGAACATTTTCTGGCAACTGAAATGTCCCCATAAAACATGGCTGCAATATGAGTAAGGTGAGGGTTATAACTTATAGGTCTGAACAATCCTGGTTTTAAGCAACTTAAAACGTAACAAGAAGACCAGGGAACAGAATGGGAGCCGCCGATGGATTACGACGAATGAGAAGTTCTCTCTCCGAGCAGCCAAAAGCACAAACACATGAATATGTGCTGAAAGCTCCAGTTACACTTGCTGTGTCTCCGCTCTGTGCACTGACAAATACATCTGACTGGGTATGGGATGTAAAGAGACAGAAATGGAAGACTAAGAAAGTTCACAGGCTTGGAATAGATCGTTGCCCAGGTGATCAAGCTATGAGCGCAACAGGAGTTGTTTATCCTTCTAAGACTACTGAAACATTGGCTGTGTGCTTAATCTGCTTATATATGCTAACACACAAACAGCACAATTCCTTGTTTTGACAAGGGACACATTACACATGATGAAGGTGCCACCTTCCTACCTCATCAAATTGCGATAGATGTAATATTTAACCACAAACAACCAGTGCAGAAAAACATACTTATATTATTTCCTCATCAACTATGACATGTTGTGAAAAACTGCAATGTTTAACATCTTCACACTAACTGTTTCTGCTTCGCTATATAGAAAGAACATTATGTTAAAATTCAAGTCAAGATTAAATGACTGAGTAGCAACCAACTTTTAATACGCAATTTGATGTCTTTAATTACCACAAAGAAACTTCCAGGAGAAACAAAGTGTAATTAACTAATCATGGCCTCATATATTCATAATCAGCACCTTGCATTTTAGATCTGCATGCTTCCTCTGCACTGAGTTTTGGTTTGACTAAGCAGGACAAACACATGGGGCATTACGTATGCTACACAGGAGCTAATTAATCTTCCCAATCAGCACCAGGGGCCATGGGCATTTCTCCTGTTTTCCCTCCATACTGTGAAGTAGTTGGCTATTTAGGGAGAGCTAGAGCAGAGCAGGGAAAGGGGAAGGAAACGCCTGTCTAGACGCCCACCAGAGCTGCGGCCCATACATTCTCCAGCAGCCCCCACAGACGCACCCCTCACCCTGAACATCTACCTTCTTTTCTCCATCTCAATATATGTAAAGGGGCTCTCAACACTCACATTTTGCACATTCAGACACTCAGCTGCTCTCACAAATGAAACATATGATGTAGTGTAAATGAGACACATTAATAATAAATGTACACAGACACCTCAGTGTGTGGGAGCTTGCACCACTAACAGCTGCCACCCAAACATCAACCGTGTACTTACATATGACACACACACACACACACACACACACACACACACACACACACACACACACACACACACACACACACACACACACACACACACACACACACACACACACACACACACACACACACACACACACACCACACACCACACACACACACACACACACACACACACACACACACACACACACACACACACACACACACACACACACACCACACACACACACACACAGGTTGACACAGAGAGAGTAAACAGGGCAGGTGAGTGAGGAATGATGGCTGCTCCTTAGCAGAGCAGGTCTCCACGCCTCGCTGCCTCTCTTTCACACACCAAGCCCTGTCTGCTCAGTCTCAGCCTGCGACACACACATACTACGCGACCAGTTAATCAATCATAAACGTGCACACAATGCATTGCCTCTCTATGAGGCAGAGCCAGGCAAGTTAAAAAGCAATGTCTCCGGTTCATAACATGGACCGCCTTACACCTCAAATCCAAAACTGAGGTTGTTTTTTTAATTCAGCTGGCTTTTTTGTGCCCTTTCAGTGACATAAAGATGTGTTTTCAACTCAAATAATGTATATTAAAATGTGATGATAAGGTTGTTGTACTGTCTCACTTGTGGTTTCAGCTGTAATTTAATGTGAAGAAAGATACTTTACAAAAACGTTGGAATAAAGTGGATGCCTGAATTTAACCAGGAGTGGATTCACTCACTCTGTAATTTTGGGATCTATGTTGCCGATCCACAAGCGGTTTCCGTCATGGGCCGCACTCTCTGACATGATGGAGGCATTTTCCACTGTCTCTGCCGCAGACGTCATGGGTACTCTGTGGGAGGCAGGAAGAAAAGACAGACAGATTAGGATTACAAAAAAAAGTCAGGGCTAACTTTTATGCATTATTTGTCAGATACTCAGCAGCCATTTCAGTTTTTAAATGGGAGACAGAAATGTTGCCTTACAGAGTAACTACAGTATATATTCTATTCTATACTAACTATATATATATAGTACTCCATGATATACGCTGGTTAGGTCAAACTGGTCAATTAACATAACGGAGTAATGTAGACAGTACATTGTGAATAACACAGTAAACAGGGTTATGCAATCTGATTCATTTTTTTCCAAATAATAAGAAAGTAAATCATCACTCAGTTGAGTTAGATAGATGTATTTCCTTTTTGTGTATTTAATAGGCACATTGTTTCAAATGCAACCAACATGTTATATCGTAGCATTATTTTCAAAAAGTGCACTTGTTTTATTAAATATGAATTGTATATCTATACATATCCTACAGTATTCATTTTGATAACAATTAGGAAATGTTGTAAGGTGACTTTATTGACAGTGTCAGGCAAACAGGTATACATAATAATACAAAGGAAACTCAAGGTTTCCACTTAGGAAACGACGACTTGCTAACATTACTAGCTAACGTTAGCTTAGCTAACCACAGGTTAATCGATTAACTACAAGTTATATTAGCGGTATAAGATTGAGGTAGTTCAAACCGATCGTGTAAGGTTACATTTATATCGTTAATACATGTGGTGAGATGTTGAAGATAAGCTAAATCTAACCACTAAACGGTTAATAGTCCGTTTAGGACGAGCAGTGGATTGCTAGCAGTTAGCTAGCTTAGATAGTATCACTTTACCTCGTCGATCTGTCAAACTTCCTCTTGGATGGCGACTCACTACTTAACCTTGATGTGCTACGGATCCCACCTTGGGAGGATTCAGTTACGTCAAAACGTAATACATATCATTTCAAGCTACTATTTATGTTTTCCTCCCATAAAACTGACCCTAGATTAGCTAACTCGAATGATAAACAGTCGCCTTGCTATCGTCTCACAACAAAGGCGCAGGGTGATGCTGTAGTTTGTTTAACTGTCTGTGGAGTCGAGAGGAGGCACTCGTTTTAGTGTTGGGAGTTTCTCGAAAATCTCCCCTCATAGTGGTTTGTACCTTCAGGCAGAAACCCCGCCCATTCGGTGTACCCTTTACAACATTTCAAACGCACAACCGCCTCAAACTGTTGGCGCGTGATGATGACAACATAGATGTCATATGTGGCTTATCCCGAGCTAACATGCTTCTGTTAGGGCTGTGAACTTGAAAGTAAGTATGCTGTTTGGGGTAATTTAAAGTTATATGTCGGATTTTGCTGTGCGGTAATTAAACCAACGACCGTTTTATATTTAGACTCTAAGTGGTTGAGGTTAATGTTGACTTGTTCCCGTGGTATGCACAGGAGAATGCTATACGCACACCCCCATCACACCGACCTTCACACCACATCACTTTACCCAGAGTTTTTGCAACCAGTTAGTTATCTTAAATATATACGTAGGCCTACTACTTTTAATGACATTGTACCAACTGCTTTAATTGCGAAACAAACCGAGTACTGCTTGCATGACTGCATGGCTAATATGGAGGTATGTCAGAGAGAGTACTGTTTTGGAATAATATCAGCAAAGCTGATGTTGTCCAATAATGCTCCTCCTCATACATGATGATAAAAAGGCAAGGTGAACTTTCATGTTCTGTATTAAGACACATCAGGGACGCACAATGATCCAGTCAGTCAAGAATGAATATCTGTGTCCTCCTGTTTAAACACATGTTCCTCAGTGTGTTTAATGTGAGGTTGATAGATTAACGCACAAGCTATAATGATCAATTAAAAAGTGATCTATTCATATTCATTCATACAACTGGACAAAAATGGCAACATGACCATTGACTCCTGATGTTAATTAGCATTCTTGCAAACTGAAGGGTGTCCATCCTGTGTTTTTTTTACACTGTTTTCTATTAATATGCTCTGTCCCTAGTTGAGACCATTATTATTCTTCATTTTCTGGCACTTGCTTGACTAAACAGTTATCAATAAAAAAATACAAATAATTGAGAGCTTAATTGATATTTATAATAATCTTTAGTTGTATGCTCTATCTGCACAGTCTGTTTGAGGAGGCAGAACATTATCAGATACACTGCTGTATTATTCCTGCTCAAACTGTAAAGTGTGCAGAGGAGAGATCATGCGGGCTCACCAGCTGGTTTCTGCCACTGGAAGAAGGAGCGGTGTGTCTGCAGCTGCTGTGTGTGAAATCTACAGGATATGAGGCTACAGTATCCCACTGAACACCTGTGCTTCACTTTTTATGCCTGACTTCCTCTCTAAAGAGATCCGTCACCGTCCCACATCTGAGCCTATCTGCTCTGCCACAGTGCGTAGTTTTATCATATCAGCTTGTCAGGAAACCTGCCAGCCACCGATACCTGGTATGGGTTTGTATTGTAGGTGGTGGTCCACAGCCTAGCCTAAATATTGACTTTGGAATATGTTTGATTATGGTTAACATCTAGAGTCGATGTTTGATTGACACCAGGGGCTTGGGTGGGTGTGGCTTTAAAAACTAATGAGGACACTAAAATCAGTAATGATGTAAATGTAAGGCTGATTCCGACATGTTTTTTTTAAACGAAAATCCAAAATGTATCTGTTACTGACAAGAGAGCATACATTTTCCATCATATCAAATACAAATAATTTGGTGTAATATTCCTGGAAGTGTGGAGGACATTTCTAATGGCATTGAGGGCACTATGTAAAGGTAGAAGTAAATAAAAACAATATTTGAAAAATAATCAGAACCTTTAATATTATTTCAATATCTTTTTCTGTGGGTGGGTTTTGGTAATGGTTGTTTGGACATAAGACTGGTGCTGAAAAGGTTTTCTTTTATTTCAATATCCTTTTTATAAAACCTAATTTAGGTCAGTGAAGAATATAAGCAATTAGCTGAAAATATTTATGCTTTTTCTGCAGAAAGAAATCCTCAGTAGTAGTATTATGCATATTTGAAAGTTCTTCTTACTTCTCGTCTTTATGCAACAGTTTGTTTCTCCTCACAGCTACGAGTTGTAAACACACACCAGACAATAGAATATGTCAATCAGGCTGCAGAGCACTGTGAGCTCTTCACAGCCACTGACTGTGAACGACAGGCTTTAGTGTGTGTTTGTGTCTGTGGGCTCAGAGTTTGTCTGTGCCTGTGTGTACTCCGAGGTTCAGTGACACAGTTCACAGCCGAGAGCCAGTGTGCAAGGTGGGAGGTGGGTCTTCCACAGAAAAGGAGTGGCGGTCTCATAATGTTGTGATGTTTCTGAATGGGAGCTTCCTCTTCAGGAATGCTCAAACAACTGTGAATGAGTGTAGACTTAGTGCTGGCCCTTGTTAGGTGTCACTGCGTGTAATGTAGCCTGTACAGCTGAGTGAGTCAACAGCAGTGAATGTAACTTTGTATAAGAAGGAAAGTAGAAACAAATTGAATTAGCAATGTCTCTTCTCTATTAGGTGTTCAAATAACTTGTTATAAGGATAATAATTAATTACATTTTTATTATAGCACTTTTCCAGGTGCTCAAAGCGCTTAAAAAATACACATTACACATATCAGACATGTAACAGTCATTACTGTGGACAATATCCACAAGAGCAAATTCGGTTGAAGTGTCTTGCCCAAGGACACAACGGCCTGACGCAGTGGCGGCGGAGGTGGGTTTCGAACTGTTGTTCCCCAACGCCCCTTGATCTGATGATCAACGCACTCGCCCACTGCGCCAAAAACTGACCCCAATTATAATTATTAAGTTATAATGTTATTGTTTACAACTGTGCTTTCCCTGTATGATATGCCAAAATGGTTGCTGTGAATAAGATCTACTGGCAGATTAATTTATATAATACTTTTTTTTAATAGGGCAATATGTCAATATGTCAATTTTTTACATTTACATTTTCTATTGATTTTTTCTAAGTCTCAAATGTCTGCTGTTATATTCTTTGACAGAGCCTACATAAATTAAGCTTTTTTAACTATTCTCTAGAGACCTTTTATTTGAGTGTACTTGTTATTAATTTGACCTTTTTTTATATATAAATGAGACTTTAATGACAATTTATTTAGTGTGTATTGTGTGTGAACTGTTTTGCTGTACAGTGTATGGCGAGTGTTGTTTTATTTGCGAGTTCCAAAGACAACACATTACCTCACATCATCATCGGATAAATAACAGAAAGACACTATGGTACTGTCATTTCAGTACAGGATGAAGGCCTACCTCCTACTGCTGATATGAGCTATTACTTCATGTTAATAAATATTACCAGAGCTGATTAACCTGTCTGTGAAAAATGTTTCATACCGTCCAAGTCAATGAAATGCTTAATTCAAACCGTTTCTTTCAGTTTCAGTCATGGCTATGCACCGCCTCAGTCTGCTACGGCCTCTGCTCTGTCAGGTCCTGGTGGTCCGGTCCTCCCCTCATGGTCAACTCCAGGGTCAGTGCACCACTTCTGTACCCCAACACCCCCACCTCCTACCCTGCTGCATGCACCAGGCTCTATGCCACCAAGAAGGCAAAAGGTCAGTGAGGAGATTTTCTGAGTTCACATGTGTTCAACTTCTGTTGGCCAAACTGGGTTACGTGACTAGATATTATCTATCTTAAATATCAGTTTCCACTCTTCCCTTACTGATCTGCTCCTTTCCCTCTCTTCATCTTCCAAGCCAAGGCAAAAGGCCAGTCAGCTAAAGTGAATATTATTCAGCTCTGGTGGAAGACATCATCAGTCTGGATGAATTGAAGGGGGGAGATGACCGCTGTTCTCAATGCGCTCAAAGATGACTTCACACGCAACCTCAGCATCCGAACCCAGTCAGGTATTCAGCTTATCTCCGTTACTATCTATTATCTCCGTCCGAACTTTTTTAAGTCTCATGTTGTCCGTCTGCTTTGTGTCCTTAGAAAACTGTTTCATTCTCAAACCTTAACAGATGGCAGTATAAGTAGAGCAAGGAAGGTGTTGTCATACATTTTTTTGTTTTATTGAGTTGCTCTGCTTGTTATTTAATTGTATTTACAGGGTTAAAGAAGAAAACATGCTAGAACAAAAGAACAAAAGCAGTGAATTGTATATCAAACCACATACAGATAGGTTGAAGTAGTATTTGTATATTTTCAAGATGAATATTCAATCTGACAGTTATGTCTGTGATATCATCTCACTGTTGTCTGCGGTCCAATCAGAATGATAAAATGTTACCTGGAGCAAAACCAAGTTTGATTCCAGTTTTTCTAAAGAATGTTTTTTAGTAACATCTTTCCAAAAAGTGGCTTATTCTTCTCTATACAAGCTGTTTGTTACGTCCTCTGTCCTAGATCAGAGGTAATGTTGTATCAATCTGCCTGGATGGACTGCCATGACATCCATGAGGTTACAGACATCCATAAGACTTTCCATTTTATTTCTATAATGATCGTTTAGGCAACACTATATGCATGAATCACTAAGTAACATACACTGCTGAGGCCATACATGGGGCTACCATATTGTTTTACTATGAATTTGACAAGAAATACTTACATGCCCGCTCCCTGGGAGAATTTGACTTTTGGATGAAAGTCAGTAAGGCTTCCTGTGTGTTTGTATCTACCTGACAAAGCGCCCAAGGGCTGAAAGTGAGCCCCAGTGTGACCTTACCTTGACCCTTGGTTGACCTCTGTTTCCCCAACTACATCCTGGTCATGACCCTTTTGCCTCTGGGTTTGAACAAATGGGAGCTGGACTCAGAGGTGGGGGGTTATAATGGAAGCTCCCACAGGAGATGGCGGCATTTAGAATCAGACTTCAAAGTGTCTGAGCTTCTACTCCTGTTCCTCCTCAGAAGAAAGTGGGCTTTCTCTCCTACATTTGATTTATAGCATGCACAGTCTTTTTGACATTTACACAGCATTCTGGAAAATTAAACAACAGAAGCATAAACATAAGTATTCTGGTGAACACCACAATGTCTCTTCCTGTAAATATCCTCCACCTGTTTCATTGATTTTTAATACATTTCCAATATGCTCATTTGTCATCATGTTCCCTTCATCATTCAGTGATTTATGGTTTATGGAGTCATTGTCAATCTTCAAACCCCTCCCTCTACATCGCCCCATGATTTACTCTTCTCTTTTGTTTTGCAATAATTTCCAGCTTTATTTTTTGGCCTCCACTTATATTATATCTTCAATCTTGTGTGTCATACTTTTGGATTTAATTGCTTCTTGACCAACAGGGAAACATTTGTTCATAGGTCTCTGTACCCCTCCCTTCCTGTCTTCAGCCCTCCTTGTTTCTCTTGTCATCTTGTCTCCGTCCCTCTGTCATCCTCGCTCTATCTCTCTGTCCCCTCACTGCTGTCCTCAGCTCCATCCGTCCTCCTCCCGTGTGTGTGTGTGTGTGTGTGTGTGTGTGTGTGTGTGTGTGTGTGTGGTTGTGTGTGTGTGTGTGTGTGTGTGTGTGTGTGTGTGTGTGTGTGTGTGTGTGTGTGTGTGTGTGTGTTGTGTGTGTGTGTGTGTGTGTGTGTGTGTGTGTGTGTGTGTGTTGTGTGTGTGTGTGTGTGTGTGTGTGTGTGTGTGTGTGTGGTGTGTGTGTGTGTGTGTGTGTGTGTGTGGTGTGTGTGTGTGATCAACTTCTCATCTGGTTCTCATTAAGCTTATGAGTATGACTGTATGTGCTGTTTCAATGAATGCATAATGTGCCTGTGTTTGTCTGTGTGTTGCAAAGGTGTAGCCAAGTCATAGACGTAGAGAGAGATGATCAGTGCTTGACCAACATGTTGATGGGTAACCCGGCCCAAAAACTTTTTCTGTTTCCAAGGAAATTCAGACGGAGACAGTTTGGACACAGTACTGCTGGAAAAATCATTGAAACATTTCATATACCAATTGTTTTTTAAGTTGAAGATAAAAGTAGTGGAAGCTTCGAGAAATTGTTTAAATTTTTAAGGAAATAAACATATTCACTGTCTTGCAGCGAGTTTGATAAGACCAACAATATCACACTTGTAACTGCACATGTTTTTTTCCAATTTTATTTATACGATTTCAACCATATCAGGGCTCAACGGTAACTTTTAAAAGTTACCATTGTAACTTTTAAAAGTTAGGCATCAGCTTTTGGTTGCCAAAACTGAAAAACGGTTGCCATTTTTACGGTCACCTTATATTTTAAATAATTAATTAATATATACAGTTATACATCACTTAATAATGAACATGTGACACAAAATAATGTTCAAATGCTTTACTATAAGTAATTAACACAATTATTTGAAACTTAAGTGGTAAGGCAAGGCAAGGCAAGTTTATTTATATAGCACCTTTCAGCACCAGGCAATTCAAGGTGCTTTACAAAATGAAAGACATTCAGACAAAGGCATTTAAAAAACAGTAAAGATAATAAAAGAAACATTTAAAAGAAAAACAAAAAATGAAAGACATTAAGAAAATGGCATTTAAAATCAGTCATTAAAAGAAAAGCTAATAAAATAAACATTAAAAGATAATAGTTACAGTACAGTCTAAGATATGAATAGTTCAATTATTTCGGTTCTTGATTTTTCATTTATTCACAGAACCTCCCTTTGGAAATCCGAACATTTCCGTCCCGATTGTTAATTTAGACTGATTGTTTTCACCATGTTATGCTCGCATGACATCCACAATCGGACCCTCAGGAGGGTGTACTAGCCCCCTACTCTGCTTTGCGTTCCATAACAAGTCTTTAAGTGTTACCTGAACACCCCGTGTCACCAAAACACTATTTTTCACCCGTCGGTGCTGTGATACTTGTTCCCCAGTACAACTCACCTAAAAACTGATCGTAAACCCTGGCTACGATGGATATCCCAAATATCCTACTTTCGAGCAGTCCCTCTCATATATATCATGGAGAAATTAATTACGTTTAAATTAAAAAAATTAAAAGAAAAATACATGGATAAAGTTACAGTGCAGTCTATGATATGAATAGTTCAATTAAAAGCAGCGACAAAAAAAAGAAAGTCTTCAGCCTGGATTTAAAAGTAGTCAGAGTTGCAGCGGACCTGCAGGTTCTGGGAGTTTGTTCCAGATATTTGGAGCATAATAACTGAACGCTGCTTTACCATGTTTAGTTCTGACTCTGGGGACAGAAAGCTGACCAGTCCCTGAAGACCTGAGAGATCTGGATGGTTCATAATTTAGCAGGAGGTCAGAAATGTAATTTGGGCCTACACCATTCAGTGCTTTATAAACCAGCAGCAGTATTTTGAAATCTATTCTTTGACACACAGGAAGCCAGTGTAAAGACTTCAGAACAGGAGTGATGTGATCCACTTTCTTAGTGTTAGTGAGGGCTCGAGCAGCGGCGTTCTGAATCAGCTGCAGCTTCCTAATATATTTTTTAGTGAGACCTGTGAAGACACCATTGCAGTAGTCGAGTCTACTGAAGATAAAAGCATGGACAAGTTTTTCCAAATCCTGCTGTGACATTAGTCTTTTAATCCTAGATATATTCTTTAGGTGATAGCAGGCTGATTTAGTAACTGTTTTAATGTGACTGTTGAAACTCAGGTCAGAGTCCATTACTACACCTAGATTTCTGGCTTTATCTGTTGTTTGAACATTGCAGACTGAAGCTCAGTGCTCACTTTTATACATTCTGACTTTGCTCCAAAAACCATTACCTCAGTTTTATCTTTGTTTAATTGGAGAAAGTTCTGACACATCCAGTCATTGATTTGTTCAATGCACTTACTCAGTGTTTGAATTGGAGCATAGTCTCCTGGTGAAATTGTTACGTAGATTTGTGTTGTCACCTGCATAGCTATGGTAACTTATTTTGTTGTTTTTCATTATCTGAGCCAGTGGTAGCATGTAGATGTTAAAGAGAAGAGGCCCCAAGATGGAGCCTTGAGGAACCCCACATGTCATATTTGTCAACTCAGATGTGTATATATCTATAGAAACAAAGTTGTTTCTGTCCTTTAGGTAGGATTCAAACCAATTTAGAACTGTTTCCGAAAGTCCCACCCAGTTTTCCAGTCGGTCTAGTAATATGCTGTGGTCAACAGTGTCAAACGCAGCACTGAGATCTAATAATACTAACACTGAAGTTCTGCCACTGTCTGTGTTTAAGTGGATGTCATTAAAGACCTTTACAAGAGCAGTATCAGTGCTGTAATTTGGACGAAAGCCTGACTGGAACACATCGAAACAGTTATTTAAATGCAAGAAATTACTCAACTGTTGAAAAACAACTTTTCAATGATCTTACCTAGAAATGGGAGGTTTGATATGGGCCTGTAATTGTTCATTACTGAAGCATCTAGATCAGGGGTCTCCAACACGTCGATCGCGAGCTACCGGTAGCTCGCGGGCAGCTTTTCAGTAGCTCGCCGCTCGATTATAGCGTAGTAACGTTGCTTCTTGATTTTTCGGCCGGCCGGTGTTTTTATCTTAGAATTGTTTCTGTCACACAAATATAAAATTGGTCCGTGACGCAGAGATCAAGGAGCAGATGTGACAGCGGCACAGCGACACCACACATGGAGCAGTCTGCTTTCTCCAGCAGCACCAGTCAGAACCAACGGCAGAATGACCCGCTCTGAATCAGTCCGCGTTGCTGCGGCTCAGACACACAGGGAGTGATTTGTGTTTTTGAAAAACACTCGTTATCGTATTGTCAGGTTTTTGGTGGATTTAATCAAGTCTTGGGTTGCAGAGTATGAATGTCCTCTTGCTATTTTAAGTTGATAAATACGCGTTTAAAGTTTGTGAAGGCAGGAAGAAAGCTTCCGCAATCATCGTCTCCTCTCCGTTCCTCCAAACCCCGCCCCCCCTGAAAAATAACTACTAATAAGAGTGACAGGCTGATAGTGACCTGATAGAAACTTTATTATTCACTTAATCACTGATTGAGATGATGAAGCTAACTTAATCTCATACATTCATGGGATTCATGTAACAGTAAGACAGAGAATGTAAGTGTGCACCCACATGCACTATTTTTGTTTTTATATGCTGTTGTAAATACTCCTGTTGTCATGCTGTGTTCAGACTTAAGTCATGTGTGTGATGCCTCATTCAAGACATTCAGTGTCCTTTTTTTAACAGAAGACCGTTGCTAGAAGCTGCAGCTAGACTGCAGAAGTATTAGTTTTTTGTTTTTGAGGATGGAAAAATGTCACACACAGATATAGGGAGGCTAGACCTATACAATTGATTAATTATGGTTTATAATTTCATGTCAACACGAAGAAGAAAAGATGGCTGCACTGTTCAGTGTCAATCCTGTGGAGATGGAGGTTATACATCTCCAAAATCATGTTCAGCTTAAGTCTCAGCCAAACTCACAACATTTCTGGAGCCTTATAGATCCAGAAAACTATAAGAACATTCACCAAGCAGCACTGAACATGTCTGCTTTATTTGCTTCTGTGTACATCCCTTTGTGAAGCAGCTTTTTCTGGCATGAATGTCATGAAATCTAAATACAGAACAAGACCGACTGATGAACATGTAAATGACACTCTATTAGAGTGAACCTAAGTGGGTCCAGCAGACACCTGTATGGTGGACTCCATGCAGCGCCAGTCATCTCACGAACTGTAAAAAAAGTGAATGCACTTATTTTACACGTGCCATAAGATGCTTGCAAGGTGGTGATTAAGGCGATGTATTTACTATGTGGGCCATAATAAGAAGTGAAAAACATTGTAATTTGCTCTTGGACATTTTTGTGAATCTTCAGTGATGTACTTACTATGTTGTCCATATTAATATGTGAGAAATTGTCGTTTTCTTGGACCTTGATGTGAAGTTAAGATTTTAGATAAGCTTTAGGTATTGCAATTTCACACAAAAGTAGCTTAATTCAACTGATGAGTGCTATGTGAATAAATGTAAGCGATGCGATGCAAGTAGCTCTTGGCCACTTTCATTTTTTCAAAGTAGCTCTCAGGTGGAGAAAGGTTGGAGACCCCTGATCTAGATTATTCTTTTTTAAGAGCGGTTTAATGACTGCAGTTTTCAGGGCCTGTGGAAAAATACCTGAGTGAAGAGATTTGTTTACTATATGAAGTAGATCTGAGGCCATGCAAGGCAAAACATCTTTGAAAAAAAATCCTGTTGGAATAATATCAAGGCAGCAGGAGGAGGATTTCAGAAGTTGTATAATGTCCTCTAGGTTTTTATCATTAATCTGATGGAATTGTGTCATGGTGCTTGAATTGTTATTAGGTGGACACAGAGACAACACATTTGCTGTTCCTGATGCAGAGGCACTGACTGCTTGTCTGATTTTCTGAATTTTGTCTGTGAAAAAGGAGGCAAAATCATTGCACGCCCTGGTGGATAGAAATTCAGAGGCTACTGACACTGGGGGGTTAGTTAGTCTGTCGACGGTAGCCAGCAAGGCACGTGCGTTGTTTTTGGTAATGATGTCAGAGAAGAACGATTGTCGTGCGTTTTTCAATTCCAAATTATAAAGGCCAAGTCTCTCTTTATAGATTTCAAAGTGAACCTGGAGATTTGTTTTTCGCCACCTGCGTTCAGCTTTTCGACATTTTCTTTTTTCTGTTTTCACGGTCATGGCCTTTCTCCATGGAGATATTTTCTTACCAGACACTTCCTTTACCTTAGTTGGAGCAATGGCATCTATAACATTTTTAATTTTTGAATTAAAATGATCTACTAGCTCATTTACTGAGATGTTAGCAGGGGCAAGTGTGGAAGAAAAATTCTGAGTAAACATTTCCCTAGCATTTTCAGTTAAATATCGCTTTTTGGTTATCTCTTTTTGAACATTTTTGTGAACAGAAATAGAGCTCTCAAATAAAACACAGGAATGGTCAGAGAGTGCAACATCAGTCACCACAACCTTAGAGATATTCAGACCCTTTGAGATAATTAAGTCCAGAGTGTGCCCCTTATTGTGCGTGGGCTCCGTCACATGGTGAGTCAGTCCATAGCTATCAAGAACACAAAACAGTTATTTTACCCCTCTGTCCTAGGGGTTGTCAACATGGATGTTAAAATCACCAACAATGACTAGACGGTCAAAGTCAATACACACTATAGACATCAGTTCAGTAAAGTCATCAAAAAAGCTTGCACAGTATTTGGGTGGTCTATAGATATTTAGGAACAGAGCTCGAGAGGAGCATTTCAGCTGAAGGGCCACATTCAAAAGAATCAAAGTTTCCATACGATGTCTTCCTGCATTGAAGGGAATCACTGAACAGAATAGCAACTCCACCCCCTTTCTTATGCATTCTTTCCTGACTCATAAAACTAAAGTTGGGAGGGGTTGATTCGATAAGAACAGCTGCACTGTTATTTTGTTCAATCCAAGTTTCTGTTAAAAACATAAAATCGAGATTGTGCTCAGTGATAAAATCATTGATTAAAAATGTTTTTCCTGCCAAAAACCTGACATTTAATAAAGCTAGTTTAAGTTTGTTAAACACACTATCAGTCATGTTTTTTGTAACAAACTGTGGCTGACATGGAATCAATGCTAAATTAGATAAACTCACACAAACGTTTGAGCGCTTCCTGTTTCTAAAATGATTCACCGCTCTTAATCTATTACCTATCAACACAGATATCGGCAAAGCTATAGGCAGGCAGGGCCCCGGCAGTAAACTTGTCTACCCTCAATTGCTGGTATACTAAATACCAGTAGTGCAGCTGTTGTCATGTTCTTCTCAGATCCACAAATGAATTGAGCAAGTCACTAGTTTCTTGGTCATCCGTTGTCTCCCTTTCAAATTTGGGTTTCCTTGACCTTTGTACTAGGGGTGTAACGGTTCACAAACATTTCGGTTCGGTACGTACCTCGGTTTTTAGGTCACGGTTCGGTTCGGTACGTTTTCGGTACAGCAGAAAATTATCACAAAACATAACATATTTTTTTTTAATTATTATTAAACTGTGAATAATGTATTCACTCAAATAAATACAAAATATAATAAAACAAACATTAAGGTGCAGCATTTCGATTAACTGAAATAATCTGTATTTGAACTTTACTGTACTAGTAGGCCTACTCACAAAACATAAACTATTAGTTTTGGGTTTTTAATTATTATTAAACTGTGAATATTCACTCAAATAAATATAAAATATAATAAAATAAACATTAAGGTGCAGCTTTTCGATTAACTGAAATCATCTGTATCTGAACTGTACTGTACTAGTACCTAAGCAGCCAGTTTGACATCAGGACTTGCTTGTCATTGTATTTTCATGTTTTTTTAAAGAAAAATGTACTTGTCCACATTGCTTGCCGAAAGGGCAGATCAGCTGGCACTAGCAATGTCTCCTGCTGTGGAGAACACCCTCTCCCTAGGGACAGAGGTAGCAGATACAGCCAGGTAGCGCTTTGCTAACATGGCAACATAAGGATATTTGCCGTTTGTAATAGCTTTGGCTCGGTCTGATGTTTTTGCGAGTGGTGGAGGCTTACATGCTAGCGGGAGTTGGGTTTGCACTTCAGTCTTTTGGTGCCGGTGATATTCACGTTCGGGTGATGCCTTTTCAAATGAGTGTGCAAGCTTGATGTATTGCCAGCCGCGTAACCAATTGTAGTTGAACAATGCCGACAAACAGCTTTGGTTCGGTCCACCTGTCTTTGTCCGTCATCCTTGTACGTAACTGCGAAACCAAAATGTTCCAAAACCGGAGACTTCAATGATGCTGGAGGATTTTCGAGCTCAACTTTATCTGCGTTCGCCATTTCGACAGTTCCTCAAATCACTGACTACATTTGAACGCATCCCTCTGACCAGCTCGTCCAATGAAATGACTTGTTTGCTCTATGACGCGTTGAACACAATGGGAGCAAATTACTCTGAATGCTGCGACGCAGCACCTGAGATTACTTCCAAGAAGTTGTTCACGTTCTCAATTTTTTACGTTTAACGTTATATTCGTTCGGTACACACGTGTACCGAACCGAAGGGCCCGTACCGAATAATTTCGGTACGGGTACGTGTACCGTTACACCCCTACTTTGTACTGATCCCCACCATAGAATCTAGATCCTTTGGCCCTTCAGCATTGAAGTCTTGGATTGGCCAGACTAATACATTTCTAATGTTAAATAAATGAAAACCATTCACAGCTAAGAATTAGATATTAATTATTAATGCTGTAAATTACTTTAATATGTGTAACTATATTTAAAATGTGTTGCCTTTTTATAGAAGTGATTATATTTGTATGCCAATATTTTCCTATGGTAAAGTTTTGTTTTGCACTTTTATTTTGGTAGTAATAAGATCAGGACTCTTATTGTGAAGGAACTTTTACCGGAAGTGAATGCACAACGGAGCAGAATGTAGATATATATTTCGTCTCCCAAGACTTTACACATGTCCTCTTTGCTTTTCGTTCGGGTTCATCTTGCGCTTTATTAGTTGAATCACTTTGAACATTCGTTGGAGATGTTGACGGGTTGGCCGAACTTTTTACCCCACAGTCAAACAACTTAATTTGCTTCGCCATTTGTTGTAAAACAAGCACACAGTGCACGAGTAAACGTGCATCGCTTTCTGGCTCCGTAGTCACACCAATGCACGTGCAACTTAAAGGGGACCTATCATGCAAAATGCACTTTTGTCCGTCTTTTATACATGAATATGTGTCCCCGGTGTTCCAGGGAACTCACCAAGTGTCAGAAAACCCTCTCTATTTTCCCCCATACCCAAATCTATAAAAAAGGGGCTGCAACGGATCTGATAGAGTGGCGAAGCCCCTCCCCTTCCGGTGGACCTCCATGGGACCTTGGCCGTTTCTCAATTGCGAGGAAACTGGCTTCCAAGCCAATATTTCAAGGATACTACGTCATCGAGTGCCGCCGAAGGACTGTTCCAATCTCCAGCATACTTGGAATTCCACCGAATTCCTTGGTTTGGGGGTAATTTCGAGGCTGCACATGGGTAGACTTCGCGTCTTTCAAATCCCCACAATGCTTTGCGCACGGACCAATTTCCCCAAATCTGTGGCGGAAAATGTAAGGCGGGGCCTCTGATATGACGCACACCTGCACACTTGCTAGCCTGTTCCACTCTTCGTTTTCCGAATGCCAGGAAGGATTCTTGCCTAGCTTCTGAAGGAAGTGACTCGGAAGACATGTGCTACCAAGCAAGCATTCTCGCGATTGAGAAACGGCCCCTATTTCCAAAAAAGTATGTATTGAAGTCAATGGAGAGAGAAAGATTATCTTTCGATCCCGTTTGAATTGTGCCATGAATTACACATATGATGTTTGTCAATTTAAAAGATAATTTTGTAAGTCAAAAAAAAAAAATGTATCGTAAAACTGTGAAGTAACACATTTGTTTGTGTGAAACGCTCAATACATCTCTGGTCTCCCACAACAACACACGTCACCAAGATGGCCGTCACTACTGTCTTGTCAACAAAACGATTGACTACCCTCACTATCACCACAATGAAACACGTCCAGAAGAATGTCATGCAAAGCTGCTGCCTGCCTTCCTTTGATTCTCTCTGAACTGCCTGGTCTTTTTAATGTTTAATGTCAACCATTTGTGCAGATAGCATGAAGTAGAAAAGATCGGCGATCGCCGATGCTAGCTTAGCATTTCTCCCCCGGGCTTAAATTGTGTATATAGAATGATCACACCGGTGACAGTACTCTTCAAAGGGTTCACGAAATATGACTACTACTCTTACTGTTTAACATTTTGGGTTACTTAATGTTACTTCATATTAAGGCTAATAAAAATGACAAGGCTGTAATGCTAACTAACGTGCTAGCTACTAGCTAGGTAGCTAACTTGATCCAGCCACTCCTGGTCCTTTCGTCAGACGGGAAGCAAAAGAACGAGCAAGACCCATTGCTGGTATGATAACAACCTGGTACTAAGCACACAGGCATCTTGTTAAAGTTATCTTATCTTAGCCAGCGCCATTTAGATAGATTCTATCTATATGGCGCTGATCTTAGCTATCTCTTAGTGGAGGAAAACAATTGTGACATCACTTACGCGACTCTGGGATTTGTAGTCTTTCTAGTTGTCTTATATTTCAACAGTTTTACGACAAACTGTGACTTTTTTTACATGGAAATTATTTTTTAAGATTGACAAACATCATATGTACACATATCTTTCGATCCCGTTTGAATTGTGCCATGAATTACAATTCATGGCACAATTCAAACGGGATCGAAAGATACGTTTTCTCTCTCCATTGACTTCAATACATAATTTTTCCGAAATAAGGTCCCATGGACCGGAAGTAGATGGGCGTGACTTCGCCACTCTATACAGACTGATCCAGATTTGAACACTGTCCTGACGTAAGGACGGTGGCGCTATGGCTATTGGTCAATTCTCCACCTATCAGGGGAATGAGAGGTTGGGCCACGGCCGGCCATTGCTGCTCGAAAGCGCTGGAGACGCTGTAGTACATATGCCAGGCCTGTAAGTGGCGCTGTAGTCTGCCACAAAAGCAGCGAAGAAGACTTCCCTTGCATGGTTGCCCTTCTGTTTATTCTCCGCTTTGGCTCTTTTTCTCCCTCCCCAGGGCTGCCAACATTTGAGTTCAGCTTGGTGTGAGATTTTTTTTTTGTTGAACCGAAAAAAGAAACGTTCATGTGTACAGTGTTACAAATGTATTAAACATGTATAAACTAGGGTTTCCCATGAATGTACTGGGCGCTACAGTGGAATACGCTAGGGGTCTAACGGTTCACAAACATAACATATTTTTTTTTAATTATTATTAAACTGTGAATAATGTATTCACTCAAATAAATACAAAATAATAAAATAAACATTAAGGTGCAGCATTTCGATGAACTGAAATAATCTGTATTTGAACTGTACTGTTCTAGTACTCACAAAACATAAACTATTAGTTTTGGGTTTTTAATTATTATTAAACTATGAATATTCACTCAAATAAATGCAAAATATAATAAAATAAACATTAAGGTGCAGCATTTCGATGAACTGAAATAATCTGTATTTGAACTTTACTGTACTAGTACTCACAAAACATAAACTATTAGTTTTGGGTTTTTAATTATTATTAAACTATGAATATTCACTCAAATAAATATAAAATATAATAAGATAAACATTAACTTGCAGCTTTTCGATGAACTGAAATAATCTGTATTTGAACTTTACTGTACTAGTACCTAAGCAGCCAGCATGACATTAGGACTTGCTTGTCATTGTATTTTCATGTTTTTTTAAAGAAAAATGTACTTGTCCCACATTGCTTGCCGAAAGGGCAGATCTGCTGGCACTAGCAATGTCTCCTGCTGTGGAGAACACCCTCTCGCTAGGGACAGAGGTAGCAGATACAGCCAGGTAGCGCTTTGCTAACATGGCAACATAAGGATATTTGCCGTTTGTAATAGCTTTGGCTCGGTCTGAAGTTTTTGCGAGTGGTGGAGGCTTAAATGCTAGCGGGAGTTGGGTTTGCACTTCAGTC